>NC_026003.2:65177759-65261152 GCF_000442705.2 Elaeis guineensis
ATGAATGATAAGTTCAGCCGCAGGTTCGAGAAACGCCTAGCCACAGGAGATGCTTTCAAATATTGAACGACTCTTTTGGCATGCCTTGACGATGTGAAAGGCACAAAACTAGTTGTGCCATTTTCAATGCTCGGAATGAGGGATGGAGCCTCAGTCACTGATCATGTACTGTACATGATCGAAATGATTGAGCACCTAAGTAAACTGGGTTTTCCCTGCACGAGCAGCTCGTAAGGATGCGATCCTTAATTCTCTGCCCAAGTCCTTCCTTCCCTTCCTTACTCATTTTCGAATGACAAAGCCTGCAGTGTACTACCACGGCTTGTTGGGGTTGCTGCAGAACTTTGAGAAGGACACCAGCTCCATAAGGAGTCGGTGAATATTGTGGGAGGGTCTTCTTCTGGTCCGTCGACCCTTTAAGAAAGGGAAGAAGAACAAGAAGAAGAAGAATAAGAAGGTGCAGCCTGCATGCTGGAACGCTGCACAGGGTCAGACCAAGAAGCGCAAGCCCGACCAGCCAGGCGAAGTGCTTCTTTTGCAAGAAGCAGGGGCACTGGAAGAGGAACTGTCCTCTATACATTGCCTCCTGGACCGAACAGGCCAAAGAAGAAGCAAGGTACTTATATGATAACACCTTGCAACTTTTTCATTTGTGATACTACTGCCTGGGTATTGGATATAGAAGCCCTTATCATATTTGCAATTCGATGCAGGGTCTGCAGGTCAGTAGGAGATTTGATGAAGGCGAGAGATTCCTGAACGTTGGAGATGGAAGCAAAGTTCAGTTCTAGCATTAGGAATCATGAACCTTGTAATCAATTCTCGAAAATATAATTCTGAGTGAATGTCACTATTGTCCAAGCTTTTTATTAAATATTATTTCTGTAGGCCTTTTGGCCATGAACGGTTATCAATTTTTAATAAAAAAAATGTTTGCAATATCATTTTGAATGGTGTTACAATGTTTGTTGGACAACTTAATAATAGAATTTACTTTCTATCACAACCTGTTAATATGGTTCAAACCCTCCGGATAAAGCTCCTAGAATAGATAATGTGTCAGAAGTCTACCTTTGGCACTGTAGGCTAGGTCATATCAATAAGAAACAAGATAAACAGGTTGCTCAAGAAGAAATTCTTGAAGTAGGGTGATTGTGAATCACTTCCAATCTGTGAGTCCTGTCTTCTTGGTAAAATGACCAAGTTACCTTTTACTGAAAAAGGTGAGCGAGCCAGTGAACTCTTGGGTCTGGTAATTTCTGATGTATGTGGACCCATGAGCTCAAGTGCAAGAGAGTGATTATTTCTACTTCATAACCTTCACAGACGACCTATCGAAGGTATGGGTATGTCTATTTAATGAAGGCATAAGTCGGAGTCATCGTTTGAAATGTTCAAACTATTCCGAAATGAGGTAGAAAAATAAACTGAAAAGTGTATTAAAACTCTTCGATCTGATCGAGGAGGTGAATACCTTTCCAATGAGTTTCTGACATATCTTGGGGAGAATGGGATTTTCTCTCAATGGACTCCTCTTGGAACACCACAGCATAATGGTGTATCTGAAAGGAGGAATCAGACCTTGTTGGACATGGTTCGATCCATGATGGGGTTAGCTGGTCTGTCGATCTCCCTCTGGGATATGCACTCGAATCGGCTTATTACCTTCTAAATAAAGTTCCAAGTAAGTCTGTAACCAAAACACATATGAGATATGGATAGGATGTAAGCCAGTACTCTTGCACCTTAGGGTTTGGGGGTGTCCGTCTTATGTTAAACGTTTAATTATGGACAAGCTAGGACCTAGGTCTGACAAGTGTAAATTTATAGCGTACCCAAAAGAGACCAAAGGGTATTACTTCTACCTAGCTGATGAGCAAAAAGTGTTTGTCAGCCTTAAGGCAATCTTTTTGGAAAGAAAGTTCCTTGGTGAAGGGACTGTTGTCTCTAAGGTCGAACTTGACGAAATTCGACAGGTGGAAAATCCGACGCAAGTTGCTGAACCTGAACCAGATTTGATTAGATCAGATCCGGAGCCCATTGTTCAAGCACCCTTAAGGCGATCTGGTAGAGTACCACGTCAACCAGACAGATACTATGGTTTCTTGATCTGGGACGATGATCCTATTGAAACTTGATGAAAATGATGAGGATCCGATCACCTACATAGATGCAATGCAGAGACCCGACTCTGAGAAATGGCTAGAGGCCATAAAATCCGAAATGGAGTCCATGAAGGTCAACGATGTGTGGACATTGGTTGACTCACCCGAAGGAGTAAAACTTATAGGGTGTAAGTGGAACTTCAAGAGGAAGAGGGGCACAGACGGAAAGGTGGAAACCTATAAAGCCCGTCTAGTTGCCAAGGGATATCGTCGACGTTATGGTATAGACTATGACGAGACATTTTTCCTGTGGCAATGCTCAAATCCATTCAAATTATGCTTGCGATAGCTGCCCATCTAGACTATGAAATCTGGCAGATGGATGTGAAGACAGCTTTCTTAAATGGAGAGCTAGATGAAGAGGTGTATATGATGCAACCTGAAGGATTCACATCCACTGATGAGTCTAAGGTGTGCAGACTACAGAGGTCTATTTATGGACTTAAGCAAGCATCTCAGAGTTGAAACATATGTTTTGATAGGACGATCAAGACGTATGGCTTCGTTAAGAACAGAGAAGAGCCCTGCATCTATAAGTGGGCTAATGGTCCAGTAGTGATATTTCTTGTATTGTATGTGGATGATATTCTCTTAATCGAGAATGATGTCCCTGCATTACAGGGAATAAAGGTTTGACTGTCGTCACAGTTCTCCATGAAGGATCTAAGAGAAGCTTTTTACATCCTAGAGATGAGGATCTATAGGGATAGATCTAAAAAGTTGCTTGGTTTATCCCAGTTTACGTATATAGATACTATGCTGAAGAGGTTCAGCATGAAGAATTCCCAAAAAGGCTATCTACTGATAAGCCATGGAATTTCTCTCTTGAAGAGGGATTGTCCGACAACACCTCAAGAGAGAGAGCGTATGAGTAGAATTTCATATGCTTCGGCAGTAAGATCTATCATGTACGCCATGACATGTACACGATCAGATGTGGCATACTTACTATGGGTAGTGAGTAGATACCAATCTGATCCAGGAAAGAATCACTGGAAGATTGGTAAAACCATCCTGAAGTATTTAAGAAATACTAAGGACCAGTGGCTTGTTTATGGTGAATCAGACTTGAGACTTATAGGGTTTACAGACTCTAGTTTCTAGTCTGATCACGATGACAGCAAAAATGTGTCAGAATTTATTTTTACCCTTAATGGTGGGGCTATCTGCTGGAAGAGTTCCAAGCAACATACAGTGGCTGATTCAGTTTGCCAGGCGGAGTATGTCGCTGCATCAGATGCTGCAAAAGAAGCGGTGTGGCTTGAGAAAATTTATCACCGAGCTCGGAGTAGCACCCTCCCTTGTTGGTCCAGTTCTGCTCTACTATGACAGCTCTGGAGCCATTACTCAGGCGAAGGAACCCAAGGCACACCAGTGGACGAAGCATATTCTGCACTGCTACCATCTCATCCGAAAAATTATGGATCGAGGTGATGTCGACCTTCTGAAGATCGACGGAAAGGAGAACCTGGCCGACCCATTCACTAAAGCCATTGCGGTGAAGGAGTTCGACGACTACAAGTCAAAGATGGGTATTAGATACTGCACCGATTGGCTTTAGGCCAAGTGGGATATTGTTGGGAATAGTGTCCCAAAGCCAATCATCAACCTGTTGATGGTTGTGCTCATTTTTGTGTATGTACATGAATTATGAATTAATAAAAATTATTTTGGCATTTTTCATCACAAAATATTTCATCTTCTAATGAACTCCTATGTTGTGATGAAGCCCTTAGGACTATTTAGACTCGATAAATGAGGATTTGTCATTTAGTCCTTAAATCTATTCGCGACCAAAGGATACGTTGTTACCAAGGACGACAACGTTTATCAAGCATAGGTCGTTGTGTGCCATATAGGTTGGTTGTCCTCTTAACCAATGAGTGTGGAGACACTGGTATGGCATACAGATGAGATGTAAGGGTACATCTACACTGAACATGGACCGACTCTGGAAGCTATTTCTGCTATCAAGATTTGCTCCGATGGAGTATGGGTATAAATGTCCCTCCGACCTGAGACCGCCATGGTGACTTGCAAGCAACTCACTGCACTTAGGCACTGGACTACCTGAATTTCTTTTTCAGTAACGGAAGGCTGCTGGGTGTAGTCAAGTACTTGACTTCTCAGTGCGTGTGTCAAGATGGGATTGACCACTCCAGTTTAGGAGCTGTATACAGTCGTGTTTTAATTTAGCAAAAACCTTGGCCAGGGTAGTCTTTATGAGGAGTCACAGGGACTGTTTGAGTTGAGCATAATTCGGATGATCTAATCAGGTTGGACAGTTTAACCCCTAAGTCATCCTAAACATAGAGGTCAAAAAGATGAATTATACAGTAACCATATTCACGTAGGTTCTGAGTGTTGCGATTGCGACTATTCGATCTATCCAGACATCGGGTACCATTACTAGATGGTCATTTTGATTAGTATAGAAATTGATTTCTATGCTACCGGCTTAGGTTCGAACCTGTGGGGTCACACATATTAGAGGTTCCTATCTGATCTGATGGCTGATGAAGAGTCCCACATATTTTGGGTACCGGGGGTCAAGAGTCCCACTGGTTTGGGACTCTTCGATCAGGGTTACATATCGATGAATTTCTGATGTCCGACTTATCCATCGGATTTGGACTTAATATTTATGAGAGGTTTAATTAGTGATTTCATCATTAATTTAACTCAATTTGGATTGAGTAATTAATTTTGGATCAAGTCAATTGAATTGGATTCAGTTGGGTTTGACCTGATTAGGTTAAGAGTTGACCTAATCGTCGAGATGGTTTGGTCCCTGATATGATCAGAGGTTGGGCTTAATCAATTCCTGATTTGATTAAGATTTTATTGAGCCTAATTAAGCCTAATTAAGTTGGGTTTAAATTATTCTAATTGGGCCTAACTTATTTGGTTCAATTAGGTTGGCTTAAATAATGAAACCACCTTGACCCATTCTCCCTGCGCCACCTCACTTCCACTGTGCCCATTTGAATTCACGAGAAGGAAGTTCTCATGAATTTTTTCTCACGCAAAGCCCTCCTCACGCCCTAATTCAATGCACCAAATGAGTGGATAAGGATGACTGGTTGGCCATTCAAATTCAAATAAAATTTGAATTTGAATGAGCAACCAATCTTAGCGCCTTGACCTTATCCTTTTTTAGCGCCCCATTTATTACACGAGAAAATCTTTCTCATGAATTCACTCATGCACAAATTAAGCCACGCCCTGCTCTTCTCACCCTTAGTGGATAGGGATAAATTAGTTTCATTTGAATTCAAAATTTGATTTGAATTCAAATGTGCAATTACTCATCTTTATCCTCTCACGTGGATAAGACCTTGGTTGTTGTTTTAAAAGGAGGAGAAGAGTGGGGCGTGTGCAAGAAAAATTTTGGAGAGAAAATCTAGGCGTGGGGAATCCTTTTGTGCAAGGTGAAGGTCTATATCCTTCCGAGAGAAAAAGAAAGAAAAGAAAGAAAAAATATGCGCAGGGTTTCAGTGAGTTCTTCAGGGTTTCAGCCTGGAGTTCGGGAAGTGAGAAGGTGAGCTACGAGTGTCGTGAGCCCACCAAATTTTAAAGAGATCTTCAACATCCTCTCAAGCATATCTGTTGATGATCTAAAGTATTCAAAGAATCGGTAGACATCGATTGAAGGAGTTTAGATCAGCATCGACCGTCGAAAGGGCTCTACAACGAGCTAGCACTCGTGAGGAGTCGATCAGACTGGGAGCTTCGTGTGGATGATCCACAGAGGCCAGATGTACTATATGGCTGTCATTGATGATCAGACTCTTTCGACGGTGATCAGATTACGACGATCTACTACCCGCACAAAGGTATTGTCTTCTGAACACAATACAGTAAAGTATTTACTGTTCAAATTTGAATTTCAAATTTAAATGCATGCATGCTATATATCATATTTAGATTCTAGTGTAGGGTAAATTTTTATTAATTAATTAGATTAATTAATAATTTCTGCTATAAAATAGTAATTTTGAAAAAATTTTAAAATTACCATTTTACCCCTGCACTGAATTTTTCCCACAACATGTTGATATGATCAACATGTAGTTCTTGCACTTTATATTTTAATTTTTGATTTAATGCCATGTAATAATCATGTAATAAGATCTTATAAGATAAATTTATAAGATAAATTTTACTTTATTTTAGTCTTCCACTGCCTGATCTTGAAAAAATTTCAAGATCTAACCCTGAAACCCTAGATCTAGTTCCTTCAAATCCAAAGTAGAAGCCCTCCAATGGTGATCTACACGGGACTGATCAAGCCCCTTCCCAACTCGTCATGGTGCTGCAGCCTTCTTTCTAAGCTTGCTGTCGTCCGTCCTTCATGAGAACCTATTACACCAATGCTTGTTTGCCTTCATGACCTCCACTAGGACTCTTTAAGAATTTTTTTCAAAAGATCTCACACTCAAATCAGATTTTATGTTCAAATATGAACAATCTGATTTCTAGACAAGTATCTCATACTTTCTATTTTCTCTCTTCCTTCCTTTTTATTTTTCTCTCTCTTTTCCTTTTCATTTTTACTTCAATTTTTCCTACCACTTTCTCATCTAATCCCATGTCTAAAATAATTTTTGGATGAATTTTATATTATATGGGATGGCCCTTATATAAGGGATGAAGGGGCACCACACAAGACACCAAGGGACGCCAACTCTTGGCATCCCATCTTCCTTACCACACATATTAATTTTTTTAAATGTAATCCAAAGCATCAAGCATAGAATAGGAAGTGATTAACAAGTAAAAAGACTTTCTCTACTTAGAAAAATTTGGACATCAAAATATGGCATGTGGAAAGAGAGAATACATGAAATACCAGAGTCCATGACAAGGTGGACTCTTCCATATCCAATGCATAAATAAATGGCTTTCATTTTTTTTTGTGGTTCAAACTCCTTGCTAGAGAAGGACTCTTCCTTCTATTCTGTATCCATAATCTCAAGAGCCATCTCATGATATGGTGAATTAATAAACATGGAGAATTAAAGGAAGGAAAGAGTTTGATATGAATTGGACTCTTCCAATTCATCGCACAAAAAGTGGGGCATCCAAAATATTTTTGGCATGGAGTTCCTTTCAAGAGAAGGACTCTACTTTCTCTCCATGTCCCATATCCCAAGGCTCCATTTGATGGCACACAAAATAAAGGAATGAGTAGAACATATAAGAAAATTAAGAGAGTAAAGGAGAAGGACTCCTCTCCTTAAACACCTAAATTAAATGATGCCTCATTTATTTTTTCATGTGGTTTTGATGTGGAGAAGATGGATTTAAATAGAACTCTTCCATTAAAATAGATAAGCCACCTATTTAAAATATGTTCAAACCCAATCATATTAGGCCAAGGCAACAAGCAAAAGGTTAGCACAAACATTTCTACTGAACCCAATTGGGAACTTGGATTAATTCATGTGCTAGCAATTCAATTAACCCATTGAATTTATAATAAATTTAAATTGATTAGATCAGAACCAAATTTTTATGTGTGACCCATTGGTTTCCAAATCTAGCCAGCAGTGACCAGACTCTCAACGTAACCCCAATCCGATTGGATTAGTCAGCTCAAGAGTTGCAATCAACTAGGACTCTTCCAATCAATTTTAGAATTAAACTTTTTAATTTGATGAGTCCACAAGTCAAGATTGATGTCTAGCAATATATCATGACTATCTAAAAGATTTAAAATTTGATAAAAATAAAATTATCCTTCCGTAGTGAGTTATCGTGCAATTCAATCCTTCGATCATACAACATCTCGAAAAGGCCATGGATAAAAATATGTCAAACCCAAATACCTAACTATATGTATCTCAATCCACTGATGATGACTCAATTAACATCAGTAGAAACTATTTCTATTGCTCATTCCTACTCTGGTCATAGAATCTCAAAGTCACCTTTCTATGAGATTACACAATATGTTCTCTCTTCCTAAAGGAGTGAATGATTTCTTGTTGACCACTACAACCTCCATGCACACTTCACCATACCAGAATATCCCACACATATCTCAAAGTGGTGTGCTAGAGAACAAACAAAGTAAGGATCCATGTACACAAGGTACCATGGTGATCTCAAATCAAAAGATCACATACACTACTCCCACTAAAGAACCATCTGTTGACATACTGTAAGGCTCCATCAGATAATCTTTCTGTGGGTCTGTTCAGTGAACTCATTCTCTAATTAGTACTTATATCTTATATTAGTATCACATATAAGTAGTTATGAGATCAACCACTCTCTCCATCGAGCATATATAGGATGTACCAGTCTTATCGGAATCATCGATCTTCAACTCGATGATCCATGATTGGGAATATTTAAGATTAGGATTATTAAAATTTTAGGTCTCACTAGCATGATCTTATCATAGTCCTAAAATCATTGCCCTAATCTATGGGGTTTATCATAATCATAAAGGTATGATGCAGCAAATGATAAAATACAATACCTCTTAAATAAAAATTCATGCAAATGTGTAAGAAGAAAATAAAGAAAAGTTTCTCTGTATACCTATGCGATTGGCTTGTAGGATACTATTCTTTCATCAATCCCCTTAGTTTGAACACTTTCAAACCATTTTAGCTACAGTCCAAATATCATTAACCAATCCAATCATATCATCAGATTGAGAAGTATCTATGGATCTTCCCTTTGATGCCGACCAATAATATTTAGAGCTTCCCAATGAAATGTCCATGTCATATAATCATAGATTATTCCATGCTTCAACAAATGGAGCCTAACATCCTACTTATTCAAATACCTATGATTTCTGCACTTAATGCAAGGATATAGAATCTTATCACCCTCAGCAGAGCATTCAAAGGCATAGTTCAAAAAACTCTTCCATTCCACTTTATGTTCATCAGATAGCCTATTACGTATTTGCATCCAACTCTTATTAGATGCAATTACCTATGTAAAATGTCAAGCATTGATAAATATTAGAAACAAAATTCTAAGTATTGATAAATATTAGCATTATCATGCATGAATTTAAGTATAAGTAAAATTCTAGTAATTCAGTAATTTTTATGTAGCACGCATATTTACTGCTATTATGTCAAGAAATTTTCATAACCAATACAAAGAATTAAACTTTGAATCAATGATAACAGCAAGTAGTAAACACAAAAAATTATAATAGATACTAATGCTCTTTAAATACTTCAATAGGCACTAATTCATTATGTGAATTTTAGACTTAGGTCAGATAATGCTAAGATAGTAATAGAATGGCACTAGAAGAGGCACTCCATGAACTAAGAAGTAAAAATGGTGAACTTCTACCACCTAAAATGTTTAACCGTGAGATAGAAAATACTTACATCCAATCACAAGTCAGGTCATGAGCTATAGTACTTAGACCCACCATATTAAGAAATTTCAGGTTAGTTTGACAACATCGACATAGACTTGGCACATAGCTGTTAGGAAGTAAATTAGCTAATGGAATTGTTGCAATATGTAATGGGGTTTCAATATATTCAGCTTTCAATCTCAGGTGAGATTGTCCATATTTTTTGTTAGGTAATATAAAAAGATCCTTTAGTTGGACCTCCATGCCATTGTCTTCACTTTTTTTCAGATAAAACAACATCTTCACTTTAATTACACAACCTAAAATAAACATAACAACCAACATCTTCATGTAGCCGAACCCAAGTGACTGAACCTATGTATAGATCTTCCCTCATTCCCTATAGGGTAGGGCTATCACTAACAAGTTATTGCTACCTCATATATCAATCACAGGACTGTCATATGTATATATCTAAGTAGTAAAAAATGATACAAAGAAACACATCAAGAAGACTAAAAATAAGAGAGAGAACATCTGAATGACCATCCTGAAAGCTATAAATAAACTGAAAAATGCAGTAGAATGAATCATAAAGAATAATTTCTCTTTTATTATCGCCTATAATAGATACTAAACTGGATTAATGTTTAGAATTACATGGATCATCCCAAAACCAATGAAGAGGGAGCATGTAATTTTCTTTTTTGTTTTTTTTAGACTAGAATGGTGCATGTGAAACATCTAGCAGACTACAATGACCAGTTTCAACTCATCCAAAATAACAAATTAACCAAAGAAGAACAAGAAAAAGTAAAACCCATGAAGAAAATAAAAAATCATAGCCCACTAATCCATAAAAAAAAAAAAAATAAAGTCACATACATAAGATAGAAAGTCCAAAGACTGGAAATGTACCGAATAGAGAAGGCAAATTAGAGATTTCTAAGTCAGTATCCTTTCCAAAGTCACAGTATTACTGCACAAGATTTTTCTTTTAGTGGGATCCACGGACATGAGAGGCACGATAGAATTTTAGGATTTTTATTTTTTATGTAGAAGGGAGAATGCGAGGACATGCATGAGGGAGAATGATGGGTACAGAAGAAGGCAATGAGAGAGAAAGGAGTGATTTTTTTTTTTGTGGGAGAAGGGGAATATGAGGAGGCACTTTTTTTCTATGAGAGGAGTCATTTGTGCAAAGAAGAATGGGTACACGAGAGTCATTTGTGAGGAGAGAAGGAAAGGAACCTTTTTTTTCTATGAGAGGAGGGAACACGAGGAGGCTACAACAGCCAAAAAGCTTCCTTAAGAGATATATATTTTTTTTGGTAAACAAGCCAGGAAGCTTCCTTAAGGGAGGTGCTGGTGCCGGAAATTTGGTTCATATGGCAACTCTTATAATGGAATGAGGCAGTGGCCATGGAAACAGATTATTTATTATACAACCAAAGAGGGCCATGGAGAGATGCATGAGAGATCACAATTTTTTTATTTTTTATTGATTGGATCAGGGGATCAAAATAAGATGAGGAGAGAAAAACTAAATTCATAAATTTTGAAAAAAATTTAGGAGTAAAAAAATTGGGCAAGGTACATGAAAATATTTTTGTTGAAATGTTTCTAGATTGGTATATAGAAATATTTTTAATCTATTTCTTTTATATTTGAGAGTGGTTTTATGGCTATGTTCCTATAAGTGTTTATTGGAATGAAAAAAAAATATATACCTAAAATTATTTAATAGGAACGGTAACAAATGACTCCATTTATTTTTATTAGGAATGATTTTAGTAACGCCTCTAATAGAATGTTCCTAATCCCTTTATTTTTTGTAGTATTAATGCCACTCATTATAGAATTGAAGGTTATGTATTTGGTGAGAAGATAAGAATAAATTTAATTACTAGTACTTAAGGCTTTCCTATTTTATCTTTTTTGTGCTACAATAAAAGGCCCTCGAATCTCAGTACATGTGCTCCAAAGTTTTGGGAAACATAGAACTTCTGCTCACACTTTTTCATTGTTGCAATTTGATATGGAGGCTAGAAAATTTATTTTTTATTTTTTATTGCTGACACTCCTAATATTGGCTTCTGGTACATATCTCTCTCTCTATCTCTCTCCGAGGGTATTTCATATATATTTTTGTTTTATAAGATGATCGTTTAAAAAAATGGAGGCATCTTTGTATTATTATGTGAATTTATATATCATGTAGGTCATTATAACAACATTACACAATTTCCAATGTATATTTTGTCCAAAAATATTGTTAAAAAAAATTATATTTTATATATTACAAAACATTTCTATTTCAATCAAGGATGTAATTTTGTTTGTAACTATACTATATTTGTTCAAATAATGGTTAATAATGACCTTTGTTGCATTGTGATAAATAATGTGAAATATTATTTTTAAGTATTTTTGTTGAATAATGATCATCAAAATTTTTTTTTAACAGTAATATGTGATCTTACATTGCCTCATATTTTACAAACCATGCATATGTCCATCATAGATGTAATTTGAGTGTAACTATATTGTATTTTTTATTATAATGGCTAATAATGATCTTTCTACCATAGTAATAAGTGACCAAAGATATTATTTGTGTATACTGAGGTCATGCTTATTTTGGTAGAGCTATTTAATAATTGCCTAGTCCTAAAATAATTTACATAAATTGAGCATGGAGAATGCAAGTAGAAAACCAATTAGATGGTGCCTAATTTGAGAGTCCAAAAGGCTACAGATTTTTCATACACCCAATGTGGTTTGGCTTTTTCAGGTTTCACACATATATTACCAATTACTTATCCTTCAAGTAGATAATATTAACACATGGAATTCAATGAATTTCATAATAGAACCCATGTTGGCATAGAAGGAATCCGCATGAGACATGAAAAATCATGTTCCCTTAAGCAGAATTATTAGTCTAAGCATTGCAACTACTTTTAAGATAAATTTATCTTTTTATAGATTAATGTCCAATACTGCCTATGGAAAGCTTCAAATAAGAGAGGCTTGGCAGGAACTAATAATAACAATATTATAATAGAGCATACCTCCAAAATTTTTTGGGTTTTGAAAATAATTTGAATAAAAAGCAGCATTTTATAAGGGACAAGTTATTTAACATGGTTAACAAATGTATGACAATATTGATTATTCATTCTTTCTTTTGGTTTTAACATAAGAGGTGACTAAAGAACAAGGTGGCTGCATTAATCGTAGCAAGACGTATCGTACATTTTTCTGTGTCGAAGACAATAGTTGCTATAGTGCGTGCTTATCTGAAGGCTACAAATCTGAAATGTGCTACTTTTTAGGGGGTTGCTATTGTGTCAATTGCTATTAATATTGTAATGGAGTCTTCTACTCACACCACTTGTTTACTATGTTTACACTATTATTGAAGTGGTTTGTGGTTTACTATTATAGCTTGCCTTCCTAAAAAGGTTATCTTGAAAGAATAATGCCTTACAAGCCAATAAAAATTTGTATTTTGATGAATTTCTCTTTTAATCTTTCTAACTCATGTAATTGACATTTTATGGATAAATAAAAAGTATTTATGTTTCATCATATACTGTATTTATATTTGTCAAGATTATGGTGAATCCTATAAATTAGGATAATGATTTTAGGGTTATCATAGGATCATACCAATGAGACCTAAAATCTTAAAATCCTAATCTAGAATATTTTCAGTCGATGGATCATTGAGTCAGAGATCAATATTTTCGGTAAGACTGGCACATCCTATATATGCTCCATGAAGAAGGCGATCGATCTTATAATCACTTGTGTGAGACACTAATACATGAATATGGATGCTCATTAGTGAATGAGTTCATTGAATTGATTTATTTTGAGAATATCTTATGGAGTCTTACTTACTTGTCAAAAGATATTTCTCTTACTGGAAGTTGTGCAAGCAATCCTTAGATCTGAGACTACCATAGAATCTTGTATATATGAATCCATACTTTGGTTCATACTCATTCATGACTTAGTCATATATAGGATGTTTTAGATATGGTAGATCGTGTATGTACATTGTGAGTAGGTCAACTAGAATGGATCACTTTTGATAAGAGAAGATCGCATCCTACTTACTCTAATCAAATGATGATTCAAAAAATTTTGATCAAAGGAGATTGAAAATTAGAAAGAGATTTTAATGTTTATTAATTGAATCTTCATAATAAGATTGAGAGAATATGAATATGAAATTAAATTTGATAAGATTCTATATCCATAGTCATATTTGGGATGCAGTATGATTGCATGATTCAATGGCATGGTAACTTACTATGGAAGGATATGTTTGATATTTTCATCAAAATTTTATATCTTTTGAGTAGATATAATATATTGCTAGACGTTAATCTTGTCTTGTAGATTTGATCGAATTAAAGAGTTTAATTTGATTGTTAATTAAAAAAGATTCTAATTATTGAAATTGGGTTAGCATGGTTAGACCTAAGTCGATTAAAAAGTATTCTAATCAAATTAGGTCAACTTGCACTCGGACCTACTATTAGCTAGATAAAGAATCCAATGGATCACACATAAAAAAATTGATCAAGAATCTAATTGGATTGGATCATGTTTGCAGGATAAACATGTTAGCATGTGTTGCAAATTCTAGCTCCTAATCGGATCAGATTCAATTTTTTGGTTCCAGATTGGGCTAATTAAATCCAATTAAACTCAAGCTTATTTTGTGTATGGATTGGGTTGACCCTTGGCTGGTTGAGCCAAGGGGTTTGGCACTATCTAATCTAAAACCCACGTGCCAAAGATTTTCTCTCTTGGTGTGTGGGATTTCCTTCGTGTGCTAAGTTGTTTGGCACTCCCAAGAGAGGGGCATCCCTTCCTTATTCTTATCCATTTAGATTCTATGCATTTCTTATCTTGGGCATGGGCATTTGGTCAACCATCAGATGGCTAATTAAATGGATAAGTCTTAGATCAAGTTAGACTTGATCTTATCCTAGCCAAAACCCCATGATCTTGGTGCCATTTGGACATAGAGTCCACATGTTGAGGAGTCTGAATTTTTTCTCATGCACATCCATTCCCTACGCTAATTCTAAATTGATGCCACACATCTTGGCCATTGGATGTGTTAGAAAGTGGTGGTTTTTTATGTGTAGTTTAAATTTTTTTCATAAAACAGATTATGCACAGCAGAAAATCATGCTTAGGATCTTGACACGAATACGTTACAATGATCTAAAATCTGAAACCTGCTTTGTTTTACCATTAAGACTCAATGACCTTAGCTTTCCCCTAACTAGCAAAAGAAAAATAAATCATTAATAGAAGAAAATCGGAGATCTGATATCCATATCTTCGGATTCTACGGATATCCAAAATTTCGATCGTAGCCACACATGTATCCAACCTCTACTATTATCCACATAGAGATATCTGATCAGAGCACTGAGACCACCGGTATGCTAGCACTTTGCAGATCTCACTCCTTAATCTTGGATTTGGGTCTCTTTTTCTAGATCTCAAAGAAGATGAAGGCTGCACGAACTCCTTCATGCAGATCCAATGGAATCTAACCCAAACCACCAAAAAGAGGAAGAACACTCTTCTTCTCCTCTTCCTCACTTTCTCTATTTTTCTCTCCTTAAATCTGATCATATCAGATTTTGGGTGTTGGATTGAAGGAAGAAAGTAAGGAGGCATTGAGCAGAGGTTATTACGGCAAGAAAGAAAGCCTACCATGATACTAGTGCATGCCCTATTTTCATTCTTAATTTTTGTCGCTCAAAAATCAGGTCTCTCATATGCGACACCTGATTCAAATCTCATTTTAATCAGGTTCAAATTCAAATCTTATCTATAAGGAAACCCATGGTCAAAAAGGAGGTGCAACGAATAATTGTTGGTAAGAAGGAATCCCATTCCTTTCAATACCACATGCCCACCTTTACATTCCATTTTTGTCATACAAAGAAAAGAATCCAATGCCTTATCTGATAAGATTTGATCCTATTTTGAATTAAATTCAAATAAAAATAAAATTAGGAAGAGAGAATATCTTAGATGGAGTGGGGTGCCAACTATTGATGCCCCTTCCATTCATGAACGCAAAAACAAAAGGGGGGGCATCTCCATTCATGCCCTCCCCTTTTTAGTGTGAGATCCAGAGAGAGAGTCTAAAAAAATCTAGGCTCTAAGGGTCATAGTTCATCTAGTTCAAATTGAGTTCAAATCAAGCCCGAATCGAATCAAATTCAAAAAGCTGTTAAACCTGATCCAATCAAGCTTGAAATCCAAATCTGATTTGGATAATTGAACCAAATTAGTATTAAGTTAAATCAAATCTAATTAAATTAAATTAAATTTAAATTAATTAAGATTTGATCCATAACTTAATCAGTCCAAAATAAATTACAACATCTGTAATTAAGTTTTTGTGCTAACAATTAGTAGCTGCCAAAAATTATAACACTTACAAATTAGTAGTTTTCAAAATTTAAATTATCAATCTGATTGATAATTCGAATATGATCTAAGCCGTTGATCAAATTATGCCCTTTTTGTGTATGACCCCTCAGATTCTATTCTGTTTGGTAGTGAGACATATCATGATCTCTATTATAATATCATAAAAACTCCTTTTGATGGGCTGGAACTATTCCAACTGGTATTCAACAAGGATCGTTGATCCAAAAATGATCCTAATGAGTATTTATGATCTACAAGTTATATCTAGCAGCATATGGTGGCAACCCAACAGAATAGAAGAATGAACTACTAGGTGCAGTTATCATGTAATACAATCCTTCTATTGTATGTCCCGACTAGACGGAGGTCATGGAGAACTTGTCAAACTCCATCATCAGTCATATACTAAATTGGCTCGACTTAAGTTCATCTGTGAATTTTGTGGAAACTCTTTTTCCATATTCACACTTGCTTTAGTAAAAGACTTTCTGAACTCAATCCTACAAATAGCATAGGACTACTTTTCTACCAAGATTAATAGATTCCATCTAGCTGCATCTTACTCCTAACAACGAATCTGAACCTACAATAGCCAACATACACAGCAAGGATCCGAATAGCAAGGGGCCAAAGGAATGTGTAGTCAAACTAAGTAGCCTCACTGTGAATAGCAAACACATTATAGATCAAAGGATCAGTCACACCATTATAGCATCAAAAAAATACTGATGAATGAGTAGACATCCAAGTGATTTCTCATACTGGTTACACTCAGTGCAAGTTGTTCTCTAACAACCATCTACACTCTTACCCTAGTGTCTTCATACCATAGACTCGAGACTCATCTACCTGAAAGGGAGGTGATCAGTACACAGATCTTGAATGTATTGATCACCATCCTCCGTGATGATCCTATGGTCGGGAAGATTTAAAAATTAACCACTAATGATGTATGTCTCAAATTTTTAATACCTTGAGAATATACAAAATCATCTTTATTAATTTCTAGGACAAATCATGGACACATACCACATGATTGATAATAAAAATTATCTGACAAATACAAAAAAATATCCTAGAGAAAAGTATGCATCAGCCAAGATTAGCTTCTAGGGTACACATCTAACAAACTTTCACTTGCACTAAAGCCAATCTGCTATATACTTGAGTCCTATCTTATGAAAACAGACTTCGATCTTTAGCTAGCTAAGTGACTTGGGCCTACCATATTCCATGTGGAGTCTACTCTCTGTGCCTCTATGTATTTCCACTTGAGGCAATCGCATATACCCCTGCTCTATGTGCATAGACTTCTGGTGAGACATTGACTCTTTGGCGAGGGCTATAAATTATTATCTTTACAATACAATGTCATAACATTCAATAGTATGACATCCAGTTCTGTAACTATCATGAAAGCCAGAATGTATCCTACATATCTATAGCATATTCAACTTTCATTGGTCGATTGCTTGGAATCCTTCTAACATATCGAACCAATATAACTCAAGAATACATACTGATATAGACATTCTACCATCAGCATTAGTGTATCCTCTTAGTCTTAGCTCTAATCCTTCTTCAAAGATGAAGAATAATCTCTTAGTGCTTCTCAAATACTTAAGAATATTTTTACAACAATCCAATGCTCCTAGCTTGGATTCGACTAATATCTGCTCGTGACTTCTCACAGTAAGATATACCAAGTCGAGTACGTAGTATGGAATATATCTATGCCTAAGAGGATAATGGATCCCTCTTGATGGTTTGAATACTGAACCCTTTCAGCACCTTTTCTATGTACATATCCATGAAAACCAAACATCCTTTTAGGATCTATCTCTATTGATCTTTATTCATTTGACCTAGGTTTTTGATTAAAAAATTCTATATGCAACCTCATCATAACCGATGCCAGTATGGGATCCTCCCACTGACCTTCATGTAAACACGTGAGTCCTCCTTATTTTTGATGAAATTAAATAATTTGATTATATCATTAAAACAACTTATTTTGACTCTAAGATTTTGTTTAAATCCATAAATGAATTTTTGTAGTGTGATCTCTATCACTAGAAGTGAAACACATAGGCCATTGTAAATAGATACCTTTCAAAGATATCCATTAAGTAGGGCTATTAACACATCCATTTTTTGGGGTCGATGTACAACATCACCTCGTTGTAGGTTTCAGGATAATCCTTATATTTTCAATTTCTCTCAAGAAATACTTTCTATAAATCCTTTGTAAGAATACCAAGTATCTTTCTAAAGATGGATGATACTACTAGATCTACGATGTGGAGGAGGTACTACATATACTAGCTTATCTTAAATAAGTTGTATAGGTTTGTGACTCATTGTTCTTTAGAAACTCTCTCTTTAAGTTCATCCTCCCACTGCTTTCGAGAAAATAGCATGATTGCTTACAATCATATTGTGAACCATTGGGAAGAGAAAGTGGCATCCCAAACCTTTTAGGATATCTCGTAAATGAGCTCTTATAGACCTATTCTTTAACTTGTCCACCATATCATACCTCATACTGTGTAGTGAAACCAACTTGAAAGGAAACCTAATTTAAAATTTAAAAATTAAAAATTGTTCCTAAAGAAACAAAGGTTAATACGGTGTAGTGAAACCAACTTTAAAGAAAATCTAGTTTAAATTTTAGAAATTAAACTTGTTCCTAAAGAAACAAAGGTTAAATCAATGAAATCATATGGTGTCATTCCTCCTCACAAATACACCGTTGAGCTGAGGTGCACTAGGAGGATTCTATTTTGAAACTATGCCATCTCTTTAAGTAAACCATAAAATTTTCTACTTAATATTGCATCCTCAATCTGATCGAAATACCTTTAGATTTTTTTAGTTTACTTTTCTACTTCTCATCTGAATTCTTTGAACCTTTCAAAAGGCTTCAAATTTGTATCTCGTATACATACTTATACTATGATTGCTCCTCGATAAGGATAATGAAGTAGAAATAACCTTCCTCATGTGGTTCATTAGATGTGCCGTACACATTAAATGTGTACTAAGATAAGTATTTCAGTAATCCTATCCCTTTATTCCATAAAGGATAGCATGGTTATTAATCCTCAAAGAGATAATTCATAGACTTAATATGACTTAACAGTCAATGAGTTCAAAGGCTTATTTTTCTCTAGTCAGCAAATTATTTCTTATCATACATGACCTAGCTAAAAGAACCATCTATATACTTCAAGTTATTTAGTTCTGGATCTCTCAGAACTAATGACATTCACTATTTTCTCAAATAAGTTCACATATGCATCATCATGCAAATGTTAGAGAACTAAATTCAAAACGATAATCACCAAAATTAGGTTCCCATGGCTATAGAGTTACTTTTACACCATCACTGACTCAAAAGAGTCACTATACCTTTTCTCAACCCTCTTCCTTCTTTAGACCCTATATTGAAGTGAGTAACATGCACTAGAGTCTAATACTCAACTAGATGAAGAGAAAATGTCAGATCAAATTCAAGTAATTCGACATACCTTCCAAAGACGTGTCAATATTTCTTTAGGCTTTTCAAATATATACCTCTGATTCTTTCAAAGTCTCTTTAGTTACCAATACATTGACCAATTTAGTTAAGTTGCTATAATATTTATTCATATAATAATTTCATAAACTATCCATATGAATCAAAAATTGTAGGATCAAATCCATTAACAATTCCTTGTGCATGGTCATGTCGAGCTTCTCAAGCTTTTTAATATCTTTTATCATTGTCAAACAATGATCATGAACAAACTACTCATCATGCATCTCATGCGCTATATGACTCTAATCATCTCACAGCTATTGTAGATAAATTAGTATGTCGTTGGCAGTCTACATGTCCTTATGCACATATTGGAGTTCATCTACCATAGACTCCAATTTATAGCATCTAACCTAATTATCAATGTCCAACCATTTGTCAAGTATAGCTCGTTGACTATGGCTTGGATAAGCTAATGATAGTGGGTTAATCTGATCAAGAACATGGTTTAATTTCTAAAAGCTAAGAATTATTCTTAGATTTTTGAGCCAGAATATGCAATTAATTTCAGTTAAGTGGTTGATATCTAGAATTCAAGCTAGAGGGTTGGAAGTTGATATAATTATCCACAGAGTAAAGATTTAGTCAGATGATTATACGTGTAAAAGTTTGTTCTAGAAACTTTAAAAAAAGTAAAAAGCTTCCACTAATTTTTGAGTCTCTCACACTTCTTGGATGGAGAAACGAAAACCAATACGCAATAATTGGACTTCTAATAGGTACTGTGGTTTCATCGATATACGGTACCTCACCTAATAGTTATTAGTTATACATAAACTAATGCGTGAACAATTCTTTGTCTAGATAATTTTTTAAGCATATTGCAGTGATTTGGTCTCTAAGTCATGCGAGCTTATCTCACATTTATTGACCATATTCCTTAGTTAAGTCTGACCCACCGTTCACCAACGAGTGTAAAGCCATCATTAGGTCCCTCACCTAACAGTTATTGGATCCATCTCCATCTTTATTCTAAGGCATCTAATACCAATAGAGTGATTGTACTTTTTTGATGTAACCAAATCATTATAACCAGTCGAGAACGATTCATATCAAAAAAAGCACCTACATCTCTACAATGGTGGAAGATCAGTAGACCTAATATTTAGTAAAGAGATTTAGATTTAGATATTTTCTAATAGTCAAATACATTTGATATAGAAGACTAATCTGGTTTAGATTTGCATATCATCTCTTGTCTGACCAACCGAGTCTGTATGAATGAATTCGAATCAATAAGTAACCCATCATATATCGAAAGTCCAGTTCATATATGCAATTCATTGCATATATGCAATTTAGTAAAAATTTGAAAACGACGAAAGGTTCCTAAATGTGAGAGATGGAAGTCAAGTTTCAATCTAAGCTTTAAAAATTATCGTGCTTATTTTCAAGTCTAATAGTGTCATTTTAAGTGATTATCACTATTGTCTATCTTTCTTGATGAATATAATCTCTATTGGTCTTTTGGCCAAAGATGGTTATAGTTTATCAATAAAGAACGATTATTGTGATATCATGATGAATGATGTTATAATAATACGAGGATAATTATGAAATGACATCTATATGTTGTCACAGCCTATGAGTGTAGTGTACACTCCAAATAAATGTCTAAAGTTAGATAATGTCATAGATGCCTACCTTTGGCATTGCAGGCTCGACCATATTAACAAAAGCAGGATAAATAGGTTAGCACAAGAGGATATCCTCAATATCAATGATTGTGAATCATTACCGACCTGTGAGTCTTGTCTTCTTGGAAAGATGACTAAGTCACCTTTTACTGAAAAAGATGCACGAGCTAATGAAGTTCTATGTCTAATATATACTGATATTTGTGGACCTATGAACATTAGTGTCAGAGGAGGGTATAGCTATTTCATTATGTTCACAGATGTCTATCTAGATATGGGTATATCTATATGATAAAAACAAGTCTGAATCATTTAAAATATTCAAATAATTTTGTAATAAAGTAGAGAAACAAACAAAAAAATATATTAAGACTCTTCGATCTGACCAAGGGGGTGAATGCCTTTTCAGTGAATTTCTGACATATCTTGAAGAGAATAGAATTCTCTCACAATGGACTCCTCCAGGGACACCACAGCATAATGGTGTCTCAAAAAGAAGAAATTAAATCTTGTTGGATATGGTTCGGTTTATGATGGGGTTTGTAAGTCTACCGATATCTTTCAGGAGATATGCACTTGAGACAGCCTTTTTTCTGCTCAATAATATTTCAAGCAAGTCAGTTAGTAAAATATCATATATGATATGGTCAGGGTATAGACCAAACCTCACTTACCATAAGGTTTGGGGGTGTCCGACTTATGTCAAATGATTACAAACCAACAAGCTTGGACCAAAGTCTGATAAGTGTAATTTTGTAGGGTACCCCAAGAAAATAAGGAGATATTACTTTTACCTCCCTATAGAACAAAAGGTATTTGTCAGCAATAAGGAATACTTTTTGAAAAAAGGGTTCCTTAGTGAAGGAATAAGTGCCTCTAAAGTCGAGCTTGACGAAGTTTGACAGGTAGAAGAACCGACACCAGCAACTGAATTTGAACTGAATTTGATAAGATCAAATTTAGAGCCCAATATATAAACATCCTTAAGGCGATCCGACAGAGTACAAAATCAACCAGATAGATAATTAGGTTTCTTGGTCTAGGATGGGGATCCTATTGAACTCGATGAGAACGATGAGGATCCAGTCACCTATATGGATGCAATGTGGAGGTCCAAATCTGAGAAATGGCTTGAAGCCATGAAATTCGAAATGGAGTCCATGAAGATCAACAAAGTGTGGACATTGGTTGATCCACCTAAAGAGGTAAAACTTGTAGGGTGTAAGTGGGTCTTCAAAAGGAAAAGAGGAACAGATGGAAAGGTTGAGACCTAAAAAGCCCGTCTGGTTGTTAAAGGGTATTGTCAACATTATAGTATTGACTATGATGAGACGTTCTCTCCTATGACAATGCTCAAGTCATTTAGATTATGCTTGCGATACCAGTATACCTGGACTATAAGTCTAACAAATGGATGTAAAGATAGGTTTTCTAAATGGAGAGCTGAATGAAGAGGTGTATATGATGCAACCTGAAAGGTTCACATCTATAAATGAGTCCAAGTTATGCAAGCTTCAAAGATCCATTTATAGATTGAAGCAAGCATCTCAGAGTTGGAACATACATTTTGATAAGGTGATCAGAATGTATAGCTTCATTAAGAATGGAGAGAAACCCTGTATATATAAGTGGACTAATGGTTCAGTAATTATATTTCTTATTTTGTATGTAGACAATATTCTCTTAATCGAGAATGATGTCCTGTATTATAGGGAATAAAAGTGTGGCTGTCATCATAATTCTCTATAAAAGATCTGGGAGAAGCAGCCTACATCCTAGGAACGAAGATCTATGGAGATAGATCTAAGAGGCTGCTCGGATGCTTCCAATCAATATACATAGATACCATGCTAAAATGGTTCAGCATAGAAAATTTCAAGGAAGGTTATGTTCCGATAGGTCATGAAATTTTTCTCTCAAAGAAGGATTGTTTGACAACCCCTCAAGAGAAAGAGTATTGTTAGAATTGTGTCCTAAAATCAATAGGGTGATGATTGAGTTCATCTTTGTATATGACTTATTGATTATTGAATAATAGTTATTCTAGTATTTTTTCATCACAAAGTGACATCTTCCTTTAACTCTTGTATTGTGATGAAGTCCCTAGATCTATGCTAGTATACGATAAAGGAAGAATTTATCATATAGTTCTTGAACATGTTCACGACCAAATGATATGTCATTACGGGATGATGACATTTATCGAGTGAAGGTCGTTGTGTGCCATATGAGTTGGTTGCCCTCTTAACCAAAGAGTGTGGTGACACTGGTATGGCATATAGATGAGATATAGGGGTACATCATTACTGAATAAGTGACTCACCTATTGAGCGTTCAACTATCAAGAGCTGCTTGCGAAATATATGGGTATAAGTGTCCTTCAGACCTAAGATCACGATAGTGATTTGCAAGCAACTCACTATGCTTTGTACCAGACTATCTAAATTTCTAATGCAGTGATGGAAGGCTACTGGGTACTATCAAGTACTTGCAAAGTTGGTGTGTGGATCAAGATGGGATTGACCTCTTCGAATTATTGGAGTTGATGTATCGCTATATTTCAATTTAGTAAAGCCTTGGCCAAGGTAATCCACAAGATGGATTTGAAAGGTTGAAATACAATGCGAATGGAGCAATCTCGATTGACAGATAACCTGAGACCATCCTAGAGCATCCAGGGTCAAAAAGATGAATTATGCGATAACCATGTATATGAATTTTGGAATATTCTTTTACAATAATTCAACCTATCTGGATATTAGGAATCATTGTTGGATGGTATCTCGATTAGTGTAGGAATTGGTTCTTGTACTACCGACTTAGTGTTTGAATCTATGGAGTCACGCACACAAGTCAGACAAAGTAGAAAGAAATTGACCTATGTTTATGTTAGGTATAAAATAACCCCAGCCGAAGTTCGTAAAAGGCCGACCCTTCCAGGGCTCTTCCGGCTTCCAAATTTGTGTGGCATCTTTTCAACTCCCCCGACCGTTTGAGCTTCCATAATACCATCCAGACTTCTCCAATCATGAGCTCCTCCATTCATCTACTGGACTGCTTCAAATGCTCTCTGGGCTTTATTATCAGCCGACTTTCTACAGTAACCAGACTCCATCCAAGTTTCTACGATGGTCGACTGCCCTCCAGATTTCATCTGAGCTTCTACTGCAAGCAGTATGCTTCGGGCATCTACAGTAAGTGGTCCACTCCGAACTCTACGACAATCGTCTCCATCCGAGCTTCTACTACAAGCGGTCTGCCCCAAACCTCTACTGTAAGCGAATTCCTTAAGAACTTCTATTACAGGCGGACTTCAGCAGAGCCTCTACAATAAGCGGTCTCCATCCGGACTTTTATAAGAATCGAACTCCATCCAAACTTCCATAGTGGATGGATTCCAAACAAACTTCTACAACGGATGGGCTCCAGCAGCCAGATCTCTACTCCGAACCTCTTTTGGACTTCGTTGAGGATCGAGCTTCTCCGATAGTGGGACTTCTACAGTAAGCGGTCTACTCCAACTTCTACGACAACCGATCTCCATCCGAGCTTCTACTGCAAGCGGTCTGCCCCTAACCTCTACTGTAAGTGAATTCCTTTTGAACTTCTATTACAGGCGAACTTCAATCGAGTCTCTACAATAAGCGGTCTCCATCCGAACTTTTACAAGAACTAGACTCTGTTCGAACTTTCATAGTGGATGGATTCTAGACGAACTTCTACAACGGATGGGCTCCAGCACCCGGATCTCTACTCCGAACCTCTTCTGGACTTCATCGAGGATCAAGCTTCTCCAACAGTGGACTTCAATAGTAAGCAGTCTACTCCGAACTTCTATGACAATCGATCTCCATCCGAGCTTCTACTGCAAGCGGTCTGCCCCGGACCTCTACTGTAATCGAATTCCTTCCAAACTTCTATTGCAGGCGGACTTCAGCCGAGCCTCTACAATAAGTAGTCTCCATCCAGACTTTTACAAGAATCAGACTCCGTTCGAACTTCCATAATGGATGGATTCCAGACGAACTTCTACAATGGATGGGCTCCAGCAGTCGGATCTCTACTCCAAACCTCTTCTGGACTTCGTCGAGGATCGAGCTTCTCCGGTTGTGGGACTTCTATAGTAAGCTGTCTACTCCGAACTTCTACGACAACTAGTCTCCATCCGAGCTTCTACGGTATGCGGCCTCCTTCCGGACTCCTTCAGGAATTGGACTCCGTCCGAACTTCTACAGCGGTTGGATTCCGGACGAACTTCTACAACGGACGTGCTCCAGCCAGCAGACTTCTATAGCGATCGACTGTCTCTGGTGCCTTCCGCACCTCTCCAGCCATCAACCTTCAACAGCGCCAGCCGCCCTTCCACAGATCAATCTGGTCTCCTCCAGCAGACGAACTTCTGCAATGCTATCAGCCGACCTTCTGTCGGATCTCTAGTGCAACCAGACCTCTCCGGTGGACAGCTCTCAGACAAGCTTCTACATCACACAAATTCCAAATGGACTTCTCTGGCAATCGGATTTCTACCGAACTTCACCAATAGAAAGTTCTCGTCTGAGCTTCTACAGCAGATGACTCCCCCTATAGCATCAGCACCCAAGGCATCCGACAACAGTAGACCCGTCAGCAATCTCAAAAATATCCGAGCTTCTCCTGGATTAATGAGACAGAGAACCATTCCGCTCCATCAGACATCCTAGCCGAGCTTCAACCGTCAGATCCGAACTCTCTGGCAAGTCATGACAATGGACACCACTCCACTCTCTGTAATGGATTCCACGTGGCTCCACCACTCTCTGGCAAGTCGCGATAATGGACACCACTCCACTCTCCATAACAAACTTCACATGGCTTTGAAAGGCCCCCTGATGCCACTACTCTCTGTAACAAACTCTGGGTGGTCCTGAACAGCCCACTACTAGATGGTTACAGACGTCGCTGTCAATCAGTTACACTCTCTGTCTATAAAAAGGGATCCAGATACGTTCTTCTCTAAGCTCTAAACTCTATCTGAAACTCTGCTAAAATCCCAATCGAGTGCTCCATTTTTGTTGAGGCAGAGTACTGACTTGAGCATCGGAGGGTCTTGTCGGAGCACCCTCAACTTCAGTTTAGACTTTCCTTGCAGGTCCCAACGGCGGACGTGATCCCCTTGACTCCAGCTTCTCCGGTGTTGGCAAAATTCTGCACCAACAGAATTGGCACTAGAGGAAGGGCCTGTGTCTTCGCAGCACCCTTGTTCTTAAAGGAGTGCTCAACTGGATTGTCTCCGATCATCTTCTCCGACATCTTCTTCTCCTTCTCCTGCCAGATCTCCACCTGATGCCTCCCCGAAAGGCATCCACCAGGCGATCCACGGCCTCCGCGTCTGGATCTCAGTGAGCTCCGCAAGCTCCGACCACGTTCCCAATTTTCCAGGCTCCTCCTCCTCCGACAACGACAGTCAGCATGGAGCAGTTTGACTTGTAGTTCAGCAGGTCAGGGGCCTCACCGAAGCAGTGCAGGCCATGCAGCAGCAGCCGTAGCAGCCGCAGGCATCAGTGCGACTGGAAAGAGCATCATCGAAGTTCCAAAATCCAACAACCAAGCGGGCCACTTGGGCAAGTCGCCCTGTCTTCCCCGGAAAGGGGAAGCAGAAGGCGAGAGCCCACCATCCGATCATGATTCCACCCCCGGAGAGTCCCTACCTCCGTTCCACCAGAAGACCCTCGAGACTCGCAGTCGAGAGGACCTCCTGGATCAAAGATTCTGGGAGATGAATCGGCGGATCGAAGAGCTCTGCCATGCTCCCACTGCTTACGATGAGGACATCTACACTGATCCTCTTTTTTCTCAAATGATCATGCAGGAACCAATCCCATCAAACTTCAAGCTCCCCCAATTCGAGAGCTACGACGGAACCTCGGATCCGATTGACCACCTGGAGGCCTTCCGGACAATGATGCTGCTCCATGGCACGCCAGACACCATCCTGTGCTGAGCTTTCCCGTCTACCTTGAAGGGAGCAGCAAAAAATTGATACTCGGCACTGAAGTCGGGTACCATCTTCTCCTTTGATCAGATGGGCCACCAGTTCGTTGCTCATTTCATCAGCAGCTGACATCCCCGGAGAGGTTCAGAGTCCCTCATCAACATCAAGCAAAAGGAGAGAGAATCCATCCGAGCTTACGTCAATCGTTTTAATGTCGCCGCATTGGAGGTCCGAAACTTGGATCAATCGGTTGCGATGGCCACCCTGAAGGGCGGTCTTCAAAAGAACGATCTTCTATTTTCTCTAGAAAAGAAGTATCCCAGGGACTTCACTGATTTGCTTGCTCGGGCCAAAGGATATGCCCGAGCAGAAGAAGCCTTCAAGATGAAGGATGAGGAGGCCGTGAAGGAGCAACAGACGGGAGACTCCAGCAAGCTCGCAGTTGAAAAAGGGTCGAGTGAAGCTCGACCACGTTCTCGAACTCCCTCCGGACACAAGCATGTCCAGACTCCTCCCCATGCTCATAGGCAGAGAAGCCCGGACCGCAGAGTTCGACGGGGCTCTCCCCCAAGAAGATTCCACAGCTATGTCCCTCTCAACGCATCGAAAATCCAAGTGCTGATAGAGATTAGGGAGCAGCTGTCGAGGCCGGAAAGGATACGCACACACCCCAGGAAGTGCAACACTAACAAGTCCAGCCTCTATCATCGTGACCAAGACCATGATACGGAGGAGTGCATTCAGCTCCGAGATGAGATCGAGGAGCTCATCAGACGAGGTTGCTCGACAGATTCATTCGACGTCAACCTGAAGGTAGGGAAGATCGACTGAGGGTCCTGCCACAATCGGCGCCACCAAGGAGGGAGGAGTAGCCTGAAGATCAGCCTCCAATTGGGATCATCAACTCCATCTCTGGAGGACCTCGACGGGGAGCAGACCTTCCACGGCTATGGGATTTGAAAAATCTATGAATGTATTACCAAAAACTTTACCTTAAATAAAAGTTTCTTTCATATTTGCATATCTTTTCTTTTGGCATGAGCTCATAACGACAGGGAGTAGCTCCTTCTGACAATCGAAACTAAGTGTGTTAGGAATAGGAGGAGAACCTCGTCCTAACATGAGCAAAGTCGAAGGCTCGATTATTTAAAGACTGGATGGGGGGAGAGGCCCTTACAACGGCCCTTATGTGCCCCCACAGCCATGTTAGGAACAGAGGAGAACATCGTCCTAACATGAGCAAAGTCGAAGGCCCGATTATTTAAAGATCGGATGGGGGGAGAGCCCTTACAACGACCCTTATGTGCCCCCACAGTCATGTTAGGAACAGGAGGAGAACCTTATCCTAACATGAGAAAAGTTGAAGGCCTGGTTATTTAAAGATCGGATAGGGGGAGAGGCCCTTACAACGACCCTTATGTGCCCCCACAGCCATGTTAGGAACAGGAGGAGAACCTCGTCCTAACATGAGCAAAGTCGAAGGCCCGATTATTTAAAGATCGGATGGAGGGAGAGGCCCTTACAATGGCCCTTATGTGCCCGCACAGCCATGTTAGGAACAGGAGGAGAACCTCATCCTAACATGAGCAAAGTCGAAGGCCTGATTATTTAAAGACCAGATAGGGAGAGAGGCCCTTACAACGGCCCTTATGTACCCCCACAGTCATGTTAGGAACAGGAGAAGAACCTCATCCTAACATGAGCAAAGTCGAAGGCCTGATTATTTAGAGATCGAATGGGGAGAGAGGCCCTTGCAATGGCCCTTACGCACCCCCACAGCCCTGTTAGGAACAGGAGGAAAACCTCATCCTAGCATGAGCTGAAATTGGCTGTGTCGGAATAGGAGGAGAACCTCATCCTGACACAAACAAAGATCTGGTCATTCAAGATCGGATGAAGAGAAAAGCCTCCTCAACGGCTTCTCTACATCCCTACAACCCCACTAAGAGCAGAGGGAAAACCCTCATCCAAATATAAAAAAAAAGAAGGGAGATAAAAAGGGAAAGTGATGAACTACATCAGTGAAAAACAAACTACATCAAAGACACAAGGGACCTCATCTCAACGAGGAAGGAGACTCTTATCAAAAACCCTCAGTCTCTAAGAGGGAACTCAACGCAGGCCAAGGAAAAATCGACTTTCTCAAGATAACGAGAAGTTCGAGCCCCTAAGCTCGAGCACTGAGAGGAAGCGTCAAACTCAAATGGCCTCGAAAAGACCTACAGTCATGAACAAAAAGGGTGAATCAACATGACGACGATCAGAAACCTTCGAATGATGTCGACAACGAACAAGATAAAAGACAAATGAAGTTCGGTAAACGACAACTTAATGCAAGAATGGACAAGGTAATGAAAAATTTTCTTTTCATTTCATTAGTGAAGTATACATTACAAAGCCTTTGAAGGTCAAAAAAGAAAAATGATAAAAAAAAGAAAGAATACATAGAATAAAAGGTAAAGAAGCCTATGGAAGCTCGACTTCTTTAGACTTTGAACTCTCAGTTCCAGCCATCATCGAGGATTGCTTTAAGTTTTTGACTTCTTCTTCCAGTTCTTTCTTTCTTAACAGCATTTCCCAATACATCTGGTGGAACCGCCGACTCTCGCCCTCCGACTCCCGAAGCCTCTTCCTCAGAACTTTGGACTCCACCTCGGCATCCTTGACCGACTGCTGCTCGTAGGCCAGTTGAATCTTCAGTCACTGCAGTTCGGCCTTCTCCTGCCTAAGGGCCACAGACTATTTTTTCATGGTCCCCCTCAAGGAGTAGAGCTCGTCGGAGCCTTGTGCAGAGGTGGACTGGACTCTCTCAGACAACTGCCTCTGAAGGCAGGAAAATTTGTCGGTCGCCGTCTTGAGCTTCCTTCGGTAGTCCTCTACTTGCCCGCACCAGCCAACTCGGTAGGCATTGTAGTTTGCCTCGGCATCCTGCAACTGCTTTTGAAGGTCGGAGAACTTCTTTGACCAGTCTTGGTCGCGGTCGGCCTGAGTTGCGAGCCAGGATGAGCTCCCTTCCAACTGGTCAATCTTCTCCCATGCAGCCGCTAGCTCGACTTCAAGGGAGTTGATCTTGGAGGCCTGAGTCCAAGATCGATCGCTGGCACATTTTCGGAGTTCCTCAAGCTCCATCACGAAGTCAGCCTTCCTTTAGGTGTAGTCCATGAGATCCTTTTTGTGGAGGTCCCGAAAGTGAGTAGCCTTCGCAGTGACTTTCGAATGGCTTTTCCTCAGTCGGTGAAGTTCGTCATCCAGCTTCTCTAATTTTTTCGTCAAGTGACAAACTTTCCTTCTGAGGTCCTGGATCATCGATTTCAAAGGGATCCCCTGTGGCAGGGAAAGAGCTTCGGTAGGGCACTGTTGTTGGGAAACAAGAGTGTCTCAACACACATCAGTGCAAGAAAAAAAAAAGAAGAAGAAAGGAGTTCTGGAACTAACCTAGGCTGGTCCGAGAGATGCAGAGATGCAGAGATGGGGATCGACTCGAAGAATGTCTGAGGCCGAGAGGGATGGAACTCTCGGGGAAGAAGAAGGGCACCAATAGGACTCTCAGGCAAAGTGAAATCCCTGAAAGAGGGGAGCGGGTTTAAATAGGCAACAGGGCCCGACGCAGTAATGATTGTAGATCTTCTCTAGCCAATCTATACTCGCTACGTGTCCCACTCACCATAGTAGGTGGCTAAAAGTGGCTGGCAACTGATAGAACTTTTATTGCATCGTACCTAGAGCAACGCTCTGACAGAAATTTTGAAAAAATCTTTTCAGATTGCCTTGATTTGAAAAGGCTCCAGCACCAGCGCGCCAGTGCCAAAATATCTGGAAACAACCAAGTATGAAAATCAAAGGAGGCAACTTCGATTGTAAAAATCTCTCTGTACTTCCTTCATTAGGAACCTGAACTCGAAAGTAGGGGGACTGGTGTTGGGTATAAAATAACCCCAGCCGAAGTTCGTAAAAGGCCGACCTTTCCAGGGCTCTTCTGGCTTCCAACCTTGTGTGGCATCTTTCCGAACTTCTTCGACCGTCCGAGCTTCCATAATACCATCCGAACTTCTCCAATCATAAGCTCCTCCATTCATCTACCGGACTACTTTAAATGCTCTTCGGGCTTTATTATCAGTCGACTTTCTATAGTAACCAGACTCCATCCAAGTTTCTATGACGGTCGATCGCCCTTCGGATTTCATCCGAGCTTCTACTGCAAGAAGTTTGCTCCGGGCTTCTACAGTAAGCGATCTACTCCAAACTTCTACGACAATCGATCTCCATCCGAGCTTCTACTACAAGCGATCTGCCCCGGACCTCTACTGTAAGCAAATTCCTTTCGAACTTTTATTGCAAGCAGACTTCAGCCAAGCCTCTACAATAAGTGGTCTCCATCTGTACTTTTACAAGAATCAAACTCCGTCCGAACTTCCATAGTGGATGGATTCCAGACGAACTTCTACAACAGACGGGCTCCAGCAGCCGGATCTCTACTCCGAACCTCTTCTGGACTTCGTCGAGGACCGAGCTTCTCCGGCAGTGGGACTTCTACAGTAAGCGGTCTACTCTGAACTTCTACGACAATCGATCTTCATCTGAGCTTCTACTGCAAGCGATCTGCCCCAGACTGCTACTGTAAGTGAATTCCTTCCAAACTTCTATTGCAGGTGAACTTCAGTGGAGACTCTACAATAAGCGATCTCCATCTGGACTTTTACAAGAACCGAACTCTATCCGAACTTTCATAGTGGATGGATTCCAAACGAACTTCTACAACGGATGGGCTCCAACAGTTGGATCTCTACTCCAAACCTCTTCTGGACTTCATCGAGGATCGAGCTTCTCCGATAGTGGGACTTCTACAGTAAGCGGTCTACTCTGAACTTCTACGATAATCGATCTCCATCCGAGCTTCTACTGCAAGCGGTCTGCCTTGAACCTCTACTGTAAGCGAATTCCTTCCGAACTTTTATTGTAGGGGACTTCAGCCGAGCCTCTATAATAAGCGATCTCCATTCGGACTTTTATAAGAACCAAACTCTGTTTGAACTTCCATAGTGGATGGATTCCAGACGAACTTCTACAATGGATAGACTCCAGCAGTCGGATCTCTACTCCAAACTTCTTCTAGACTTCATCGAGGATCGAGCTTCTCCGACAGTGGGACTTCTACAGTAAGCAATCTACTTCGAACTTCTATGACAATCGGTCTCCATCCGAGCTTCTACGATATGCGGCCTCCTTCCAAACTCCTTTAAGAATCGAACTCCGTCCGAACTTCTACAGCGGTTGGATTCTGAACGAACTTCTACAACGGACGTGCTCCAGTCGTCAAACTTCTACAACGACCGACTGTCTCTGGTGCCTTCACACCTCTTTAGCCATCAACCTTCAACAACACCAGCCGCCTTCCATAGATCCATCCGGTCTCCTCCAGTGGATGAACTTTACAATGCTATCAGCCAACCTTCTGTCGGATCCCTCATGCAACCAGACCTCTCCGATGGACAGCCCTCAGACAAGCTTCTACATCAGATAAATTTTAGACGGACTTCTCTGGCAATCGAATTTCTACCAAACTTTATCAGCAGAAAGTTTTTGTCCGAGCTTCTACAGCAGATGACTCCCACCTGTAGCATCAGCACCCAAGGCATCCGATAACAGTAGACCCGTCAGCAACTTGAAAACATCTGAGCTTCTCCTAGATTGACGAGACAGAGAGCCATTCCACTCCATCAGACATCCTAACCGAACTTTAGCCATCAGATCCGAACTCTCTGGCAAGTCACGACAACATACACCACTCCACTCTCTGTAACAGATTCTATGTGGCTCTACCACTCTCTGGCAAGTCGCGATAATGGACACCACTCCACTCTCCATAACAAACTTCACGTGACCCTGAACGGCCCCCTAACGCCACTACTCTCTGTAACAAACTCTGCGTGGTCCTAAACAGCCCACTAACAGGCGGTTACAGACATCACTGTCAATCAGTTACGCTCTCCGTCTATAAAAAGAGACCTCCAGATACGTTCTTCTCTAAGCTCTAAACTCTATCTCAAAACTCTGCTAAAATTTCATTCGAGTGCTCCATTTCTGTTGAGGCAGAGTACTGACTTGAGCATCGAAAGGTCTTGCCAGAGCACCCCCAACTCCGGTTTAGACTTCCCTTGCAGGTCCCAGCGGCGGATGCGATCCCCTCGACTCCAGCTTCTCCGACATCGGTGGAATTCTGCACCAACAATTTATATATCCAATTTGGAAGTACTTAACTTGATTTAATATATAAACTAACTTGATTGAGAATTAAGTTATGAGTCAAATGGGATTAAAGAGTTGACTATATCTAGCTAGTACTACACATGTGGTTCAGGTTCGATCTTTGAGATGAACAGTTTCTAATCTATGATCTATAGAAAATATCAAAGTTTGAATTTAAGTACTAATTAATTTCAGATTAGATCTGAATTAGTTGAACTTAAATAGATCTAAAATCTAAGTTAGACTTCGTACAAAAGTCTTAAAGTGTTTGAGATTGACAGTCATTCAAAATTATTTCAAACCAGCTTCGAATTGGATTCGAATCGGATCTATTTTGGATGATATATGAGTATTCCCACTTGCACTGGGAATACCCCCCCCATGTGAGCCGACCAACACCTGATACGGATTTTGTTTGGGGCATCTCAAGTGGATGAGGGATTGGGTGTATGTTGATTGTCATATGTGATGGCAATTATATCTCATGTAGGAATCCTTCTTTTATGAGTATTGGATCAATTCAAATCAGACTTGAGTACGGAGTCCTACTCTCATTGGGTCATGAGAATCATCTATAAATAGAGAGAGTCTCTACCTGTGGATAAATAGCAAGCAAATTAGATTGAGATAAGAGAGAAAGAGAAAGAGAGGCATGTGAAGAGAGAGGCCCTTTATCTTCTTCTACATCTCTCCCTTTTTTGCCGCCTCCTCTCCTTTGGCATGGATCTTTTCTTGGGTGTCCCACCTACTGGTGTGAGGTATCACACCACCACATCTCATCCCTCGATTGATTGAGTTGTGAAGCCAATTGGATTGGAGTTCATCCTGCTTTTCTGCGGTGTCTGACGTGCATGCGAAGTAGTAGGTCTGCTGATCCAGCCTCCGTAAAGATTTATTTTAGATAATTTGGGATTTGATCTTTGGTTTCATTGTGATTCAGATAAAGATTTGATCTTTAAATAAGTAGAATATTAAAAAAAAAATTTAGATACAACCTGGGCATTCTGGAAGGAATAGTCAAAAAATTTTTAGATGCAACCTAGGTATTCTGAAAGAAAACTGTTCCCTTCTCTTCAACTGGTATCAGAACAGGCCTTAAATATATGTATATAAAATAGAATTTTTGAAATTATTTACATAAGATGTAATTAAGATTTTTTGTGAGACATTAAATCTCATTTATATTTGTTTATATAAAATTTTTGATCTAATTTTGATTGGATTAGAGGTGCCTAATCAATGGTTGATTGAGGTTGTTATAAATATGTTATAATAGAATTCTACTATTCTTGAATTTTTGATAGAAAAATAACATGAATTAGAATCTATTTTAAATTTATTTTAATAGAATTTTAATTTTGTTATTTTGCTTATGAAGTGAGGATTATTTTAGATTTAAATTAGATCTGTTTCGATCGATATTTAGATCTGAATCCTATCATAATTCAGCACTATGGAAAAATAGATTTTATTAAAAATTAATTTCTTATGCATTCATATGTACATCTAATTAATTTTTTATATGATATCAAATCTAAAATTAGTGTTGTATAATCAGTATAAGATATGTTTCAGATCTGATATGATGTATATGATGCATCAAATCTAATTGGATTAGATGAAGAACATAACTGATAAGATCAAGGATATGTTCATGACATAAAATAATTTTTTCAATAATTGCATACTAATGTAATGATATATAAAATTAGATTTTAGATCTTAGTAGCCTAGTACTCAGATTGATGAGATCATCAAACCATCCAGCCATAAGAGATTGAAGAAATTAATCTCTTTTTTGCCTATTCGATGGGTTCTCTTATGATGTATAGGAGTATCATTGTGATCCAGTTTCATGAAGAAGAAAAGCAAATAGATTTTTTCTATATTATTTTGATCATAAATATGTTTAGATTAGATCTAAAGTGATTTATGATTCATTACAATAGGATAAATCATATAATTGGTATTAATCTAAAAGTTGTCATGATATATGAGATATATAAATGAAGTTTAGATCATACCTATGCATATTTAATTGTTAAACATGTTATAAAAATTTATTTTTATATGTTGAAACATATAGTATGCTTCATCTAAAATCCTTGTAGAATAGTTCTACAAACTAAAACACATATTTTACACACTTAATTTGGAATTAAGTCTGAATGATCTAGATTTGAGAATTGAAGATCATTAAGACATCACATAACTCGATGGGCAAATGGTTAGCATGAATCAGGTCCTTCGAATAGGTTAGACCTAGGGTTAGAAACACATATAGACCACAATAAATCTAATCAAGTGTTGAATTAGATTAGGTCAGTATTTCTCTAAATCAATCTCAATAGTTGAAGTTTGATCAAGTTCATATGTTTGACCCTAATAAATGGACCTTGATCATGGCTCCGTGGTTGAGCTCAAATCTTTTGATGTGCCAAACAAAACTAATTAACTAGTTGGTGCCTAAGGTAAGTTTGGCAAATTCGATCAAGTGATTTTTAATTAGGAGCTATTCACCTAGATGTGTCTATGATGAGTTAAGAGTATATCCCTCCTATTGATCTCACTTACCTGGCTAACATGGTAGATTATATTTTGATTAGGTCATTAGTCGACTCGTGCAGACCCATACCATAAAAGTGAATCAGTGTGATTGATTTAGATGTCTTTAGACCAGCTTGTGCTTAATCTTTTGCATGACCTGGTGAAGTCAGTGAGAGGATTTGCAGCTTGCAGGTCGATCGACTTCTCTCTTATTCTCAGATCAATGAAATTAAATCTTCTAAATTATTAGGTCCATAAAGTGATAATGTTATGAGATAACTTGATCATTGCTTTTCATTAAGGTGCATGATAATGAGTCCAATATTTCAAATAGGCATTGGAGGCACCACATGCTTGGTGTTTATTATGTATTAGAATGGTCATTCATCATATGACCATGATGATATACCTTTAGATCAATGCTCAGGTTGATCGAGCCATACTCGAGCCTGAACATCTATTTGTTGGATGTACTTGATGTGTCATGTTAATAGTAAGACTTAACAGAGATTTTCAGTAGAGATGCCATACGCCTGCTGAAGGGTTGCCTGAGGTAGAACTAATTGCTAGAAGTTATTTAGAGAAATAATTAGTTATGAACCTACCCATGGATGCACTAGGGTTGGCTGAGCCACACTTAGGCCCAAATGTAGTTCGTGTGGATTCTTGTACTCGCTAAAAAATTAGTATAATTTTTGAGTTGGAGGTAGAGGCTACTAATTCGTTAAAAATAATCGGAGGATCTTTAGATTAAAGTCTATATCTTTAGAATTAAAAATAATTCATATACTAATAGGCTAATATTTTTTTCTTTCAGTTATGGCCAACAACTATCCCTCCATTTGCTATTGGATAATGACATTGGACCCAATTTTAATAACTGGTATCGAAAGTTGAAGATCGTATTGAAGCATGAGAAGATTTTGTATATCCTTATGGATTAAGCACCTGAAGAACCTGCAGCCAATGCTCCTCATGCCGTGAGAGACACATGAAGTGGATCAATGATTACATGACTGTGCGTTGCATGATGAGGGCAGCTATGATCGACAAACTTAGTCATAAGTTCGAGGATGCACAGCCTTAGGAGATGATTCAAATATTGAATGAGTCCTTCAGCACCCTTGAGGATGTGGAGAGACATAAAACCTCCTGCACAGTGTTCAATACCCATATGTGAGAGGGGACTTCAGTCACCAATCAAGTGTTGTACATGATTGAGCAGATTGAACACCTTAGCAAACTTAGCTTTTTGTTGCATGAACAGTTAGGTAAGGATGCTATCCTTAATTCACTATCGAAATCCTACCTACCCTTTTTCTGTCATTATAGAATGATGAAGCCTGTACTAAACTACCATAGTTTGTTAGGATTACTACAGACTTTTGAGAAGGATCACCAGCTCGAAAAGGAGTCAGTGAATTTAGTGGGAGGTTCATCTGCAGGGTGTCGAACCTCTAGGAGAGGAAAGAAGAAAAGGTGCAAAAATCTCGTGCCATCGATCTCAAGCAAAGCAAACCATCAAAAGTTAACAAGAGCCAGGTAGATTGCTTCTTTTATAAAAAGCTGGGTCATTGAAAAATAAATTATCCTGCTTATATAGCCACCCTTGACCCAAATAGGCCTAAGAATAAGAGAAAAAGGCAAGTGGTTGCTTCATAAAGTATTTATATGATAACACCTTATAATTTCTCTGTTTCTAATATAACTACATGTGTATTGGATACCGAAAGTCCTATTAATATATGCAATTCATTGCAGGGACTATAGGTAAGTAAAATATTTCGAGAGGGTGAGTGGTTTTTTAATGTTGGTGATGGAAGCCTTCTTTTAGTTCTGGCCTTGGGAACTTTGCAGCTTATCTTCGAGTTCAGTAGTGTCATGTTGGATGATTATCATTATTATCCTCCTTTATGATGAATGTCATCTTTGTAGGCCTTTTGGCCCAATTTGGTTACAAGTTTATAATAAAAGATAATTTTTGTGATACTATTGTGAATGATACTACAATTATACATGGACAATTAAAACATAACAAGTACATAATATCATGGCCTATTAGTGTAATATACGCATTCAGTAAATATCTCAAAATAGATAATATCAATGAATCCTACCTTTGACATTGTAGGCTTGGTCATGTGAGCAAGAATAGGATTGATAGGTTGATCAAGGAACATGTCTTTGAGATAGATGATTGTGAATCATTACCTATCTGTGAGTCCTGTCTACTTGATAAGATGACAATATCGCCTTTTAAAGAAAAAGGTGAGAGAGCCAGCGATGTCTTTGGTCTAATATATACTAATGTATGTGGGTCTATGAACATAAGTGCTAGAGGTGTTGGGAATAGTGTCCCAAAGTCAATTGTCAGCCTGTTGATGGTTGTGCTCCTTTTTGTATTAGTATATGAATTATAAATAAATAAAAGTTATTTTGATATTTTTCATCATAAATTATTTCATCTTCTAATGAACTCCTGTGTTGTGGTGAAGTCCTTAGGACTATTTAGACACGACAAAGGAAGATTTATCGTTTAGTCCTTAAACCTGTTCGCGATCAAATGATACGTTGTTACCAAGGACAATAATGTTTATCAAGCATAGGTCGTTGTGTGCCATATGGGTTGGTTATCCTCTTAACCAAGGAGTGTGGAGACACTGGTATGGCATACAGGTGAGATGTAAGGGTACATCTGCACTGAACATGATCGATTCTGGAGCTATTTCTACTGTCAAGATTTGCTCCAATGGGATATGGGTATAAATGTCCCTCCGATCTGAGACCGCCACGGTGACTTGCAAGCAACTCACTGTACTAAGGTACTGGACTACCTGAATTTCTAATTCAGTGATGGAAGGATGCTGGGTATAGTTAAGTACTTGACTTGTCGGTGCGTGTGTCATGATGGGATTGACCACTCCAGTTTCGGAGCTGTGTACAGTCACGTTTCAATTTAGCAAAATCTTGGCTAGGGTAGTCCTAGTGAGGAGTCACAGACTGTTTGAGTTGAGCATGATTCGGATGATCTAATTAGGGTTGATAGTTAAACTCTAAGTCATCCTAAACACAAGTGTCAAAAGGGATGAATTATATAGTAACCATATTCACGTAGATTCTGAGTATTGCGATTATGACTATTCGATCTATCTGGATGTCAGGTACCATTGCTAGATGATCACTTTGATTAGTACAAAAATTAGTTCTTGTGCTACCGGCTTAGGTTCGAACCTGTGGGGTCACACATATTAGAGGTTCCTATCTGATCTGATGGCTGATGAAGAGTTCTAATGCTCGTGGACTATGAGTCCTACGTGTCTGGGACTTTGTGATCGAGAATCAAAATTCTCTGATCATGAGTTCCACACATTTTGGGTACCGGGGTCAAGAGTCTCACTGGTTTGGGACTCTTCGATCAAGGTTTCATATCGATGGACTTTGATATCCGATTGTCCATCGAATTTGAACTCAGTATTTATGAGAGGTTTAATAAGTGATTTGATCACTAATTAACTCAATTTGATTGAGTAATTATTTTTGGATCAAGTCCAATTGAATTGGATTCAGTTGGGTTTGACCCGATTAGGTTAAGTGTTGACCTATTCGTCAAAGTGGTTTGGTCCCTGATTTGATCAGGGGTTGGGCTTAGTCAATTCCTGATTTGATTAGGATTTTATTGAGCCTAATTAAGTCTAATTAAGTTAGGTTTAATTTAGTCTAATTGTGCTTAACCTATTTTGATTAGGTTGGCTCAATTAGGTTCAAACCACCTTGACTTTTCTCCCTGCGCAACCTTACTTCTTCAGTGCCCATTTGAATTCACGAGAAGCAACTTCTCATGAATTTTCTCCCACGTAGAAGGCAGCTCACACCCACACTTGTGTGCCAAATTTTGGATAAACTTGATTTGTTAGCCATTCAAATGCAAAGAGTGTTTGAATTTAAATGGATAACTTATCCCTTGCGCCTTCTTGCCTTATCCATCTTGTGCGCCACTTATCATACACGAGAAAGAGTTTCTTGTGAAATTTCTCCACGTACAAGAAAAGCCACGCATCCTCTCTTCTCATGCATAGAGTGGATAGGAATGAGTTGGTTGGCATTTGAATTCAAATTTGATTTGAATTCAAATGAGCAACCACTTATCTTTATCCTCTCACACAGTAAAAATGCTGCAAAGATGCGGTCTTGCATCGTTTCAAAAAGGAGATAACAGAGGGCGTGTGAACAGATGATCAGAAAAAAAAAGGGTGGCATGAGAGAGGATTCTGGCATGAGAAAAGAAAAGAAAAGAAGAGAAAAAGGAGAGAGAAGTGGGCGCACTGTTTTTTCTTGTGTACCCTAGGGTTTTGGCTTTGGGTTCGGGAAGTGAGAACGTGAGCTACGAGTGTCGTGAGCCCACCAAATTTTAGGGAGAGCATCATCAACCTCTCAAGCATATTTGCTGATGATCTGGAGTATCCAAAGAATCGACAGACATCGATCGAAGGAGTTTGATCTGTGGGAAAAATTCAGTGCAGGGTAAAACGGTAATTTTAAATTTTTTTCAAAATTATGATTTTACAGTAGAAAAATATTAATTAATCTAATTAATTAATATAAATTTATCCTATACTAGGATCTAAATATGATATATAGCATGCATGCATTTAAATTTGAATTTCAAATTCAAACAGTAAACACTTTACTGTAATGTGTTCAAAACACAATACCTTTGTGCGGGTAATAGATCGCCACAATCTGATCACCATCGGGAGAGTCTGATCATTGCGATGCAGCCACACAGTGTGTCTGACCTCTGTAGATCATCAACATGAAGCTCTCGGTCTGATCGACTCCTCACGAGTGCTAGCTCGTTGTAGAGCCCATTTGACGACCGATGCTGATCGAACTCCTTCGATCGATGTCTGTCGATTCTTCAGATACTCCAGATCATCAACAGACATGCTTGAGAGGATGTTGAAGATTTTTTTGAGATTTTGTGGGCTCACAACACTCGTAGCTCACTTTCTCACTTCCCGAACCCCAGGCTAAAACTCTAGGAAACTCACTGGAAACCTTGCACCCATTTTTCTTTCTTTTCTTTCTTTTTCTCTTGGAAGGATATGGATTTTCTTCTCATGCACAAGACTTCTCATGTCCCAAAATTTTTCTCTAAAAATCTTCTTCTTGCATGCCCCACTCTTCTCCTCCTTTTATAACGACATCAAATGTCTTATCCAAAAGAAAGGATAAAGATGAGTAATTGCACATTTGAATTCAAATCAAATTTTGAATTCAAATGGACACCAACTCATCCCTTATCCACTAAAGGTATGAGGTATGGCTTAAATTATGCATGGAGTGATTTCATGAGAAATCTTTTCTCATGTAATAAATGGGGCGTAAAAAAAGGGATAAAGTACAAAGATTGATTGCCCATTCAAATTCAAACTTTATTTCGAATTTGAATGCGCAACCAATCATCCTTATCCATTTATATGGCACATTAAAGTGGGGCATGGAGAGGGCTTGGCGTGAGAAAATAATTCATGAGAAGTTCTTTCTCATGAATTCAAATGGGTGCAATGAAAGTGAGGTGGCGTATGGAGATTGGGTCAAGGTGGTTTAATTATTTAAACCAACCTAATTGAACCATATAATTTAGGTCCAATTAGACTAATTTAAATCTAACTAAATTAGGTTTAATTAGGCTCAATAAAATCTTAATCAAATTAAGAATTGACTAAGCCCAACTCCTAATCAAATCAGGGACCAAAGCATCTCGACGATTAGGTCAACTCTTAACCTAATCGGGTCAAACCCAACTGAATCCAATTCAATTAGACTTGATCCAAAAATAATTAATCAAAATGAGTTAATTAATGATCAAATTACTAATTAAACCTCTCATAAATACTGAGTCCAAATCTGATGGGCAATCGGGCATCAGAATTCATCGATATGTTACCCTGATAGAAAAGTCCCAACCAGTGGGACTCTTGACCCCGTACCCATAATGTGTGGAACTCGTGATCAGAGAATCCTGATTCTCGATCACTGAGTCTCAAATATGTAGGATTTTACATCAGCCATCAGATCAGATAGGAACCTCTAATGTGTGTGACCCTGCAGGTTCGAACCTAAGTCGGTAGCACAGGAACCAATTTCTGTACTAATCAAAGTGACCATCTAGCAATGATACCCGATGTCCGGATAGGTCGAAGAGTCGCAATCGCAACACTCAGAACCTATATGAATATGGTTACTGCATAATTCATCCTTTTGAGCCCTGTGTTTAGGATGACTCAGGGTTAAACTGTCAACCCTGATTAGATCATTCGAATCGTGCTCAACTCAAACAGTCCTGTGACTCCTCACAAGGACTACCCTAGCCAAGGTTTTGCTAAATTGAAACACGACTATACACAGCTTTTAAACTGGAGTAGTCAATCTCATCTTGACACACGCAATGACAAGTCAAGTACTTGACTACACCCAGCAGCCTTCCGTCACTAAATTAGAAATTCAGGTAATCCAGTGTCTAAGTGCAGTGAGTTGCTTGCAAGTCACCGTGGCGGTCTCAGGTCGGAGGGACATTTATACCCATATTCCATCGAAGCAAATCTTGATAGCAGAAATAGCTTTGAAGTTGATCACGTTCAGTGCAGATGTACCCTTATATCTCACTTGTATGCCATACCAGTGTCTCCACACTCATTGGTTAAGAGGACAACCAACCTATATGGCACACAACGACCTATGCTTGATAAACATTGTCATCCTTGGTAACAACGTATCATTTGGTCATGAACAGATTTAAGGACTAAACGACAAATCTTCCTTTGTCGAGTCTAAATAGTCTAAGGACTTCACCACAACATAGGAGTTCATTAGAAGATGAAATATTTTATGATGAAAAAATATCAAAATAATTTTTATTAATTCATAATTCATATACATATATAAAAATGAGCACAACCGTCAATAGACTGACGATTGGCTTTGAGACACTATTCCCAACAATCTCCCACTTGGCCTAAAGCCAATCGGTGCAGTATCTGATACCCATCTTTGATTTGTAGTTGTCGAACTCCTTCACCGCAATGGCTTTAGTGAATGGGTCGGCCAGGTTCTCCTTTCCGTCGATCTTCTGAAGGTCGACGTCACCTCGATCCAAAATTTCTCGGATGAGATGGTAGCTACTGTGTGTTGCTTGGAACTCTTCCAGCAGATAGCCCCACCATTAAGGGTAAAAATAAATTCCAACACACTTTTGCTATCATCATGATTAGACTGGAAACTAGAGTCAGTAAACCCTATAAGTCTCAAGTCCGATTCACCATAAATAAGCCACTGGTCTTTAGTATTTCTTAAATACTTCAGGATGGTTTTAACAATCTTCCAGTGATTCTCTCCTGGATTAGATTGGTATCTACTCACTACCCCTAGTGAGTATGCCACATCTGGTCGTGTACATGTTATGGCGTACATGATAGATCCCACTGCCGAAGCATATGGAATCCTATCCATATGCTCTCTCTCTTGAGGTGTTATCGGATAATTCCTCTTCGAGAGAGAAATTCCATGGCCTATCGGAAGATAGCCTTTCTTGGAATTCTCCATGCTGAACCTCTTCAGCATAGTATCAATGTACATGGACAGAGATAAACCAAGCAACCTTTTAGATCTATCCCTATAGATCCTCATCCCTAGGATATAGGAAGCTTCTCCCAGATCCTTCATGGAGAACTGTGACGACAGTCAAATCTTTATTCCCTGTAATGCAGGGATATCATTCCCTATTAAGAGAATGTCATCCACATACAATACAAGAAATACCACTACTGGACTATTAGCCCACTTATAAATGCAGGGCTCTTCTCTGTTCTTAACAAAGCCATACATCTTGATCGTCCTATCAAAACATATGTTTCAACTCTGGGATGCCTGCTTAAGTCCATAAATGGACCTCTGTAGCCTGCACACCTTAGACTCATCTGTGGATGTGAATCCTTCAGGTTGTATCATATACACCTCTTCATCCAGCTCTCCATTTAAGAAAGCTGTCTTTACATCCATCTGCCAGATTTCATAATCTAGATGGGCAGCTATCGCAAGCATAATCCGAATGGATTTGAGCATTGCCACAGGAGAAAACATCTCATCATAGTCTATACCATAACGTTGACGATATCCCTTGGCAACCAAATGGGCTTTATAGGTTTTCACCTTTCCGTCTACGCCTCTCTTCCTCTTGAAGACCCATTTACACCCTATGTGTTTTACTCCTTCGGGTGGGTCAACTAATGTTCACACATCGTTGACCTTCATGGACTCCATTTTGAATTTCATGGCCTCTAGCCATTTCTCAGAGTCGGATCTCTGCATTGCATCCATGTAGGTAATCGGATCCTCATCGATTTCATCAAGTTCGATAGGATCATCATCCTGGACCAAAAAATCATAGTATCTGTCCGGTTGAAGTGGTACTCTACCAGATCGCCTTAAGGGTGCTTGAACAATGGGCTCTGGATCTGATCTAATCAAATCCGGTTCAGGTTCAGCAACTTGTGTTGGTTTTTTCACCTGTCAAACTTCGTCAAGTTCAACCTTAGAGGCAACAGTCCCTTCACCAAGGAACTCCTTTTTCAAAAAGATTGCCTTAAGGCTGACAAACATTTTTTGCTCGTCAGCTAGGTAGAAGTAATACCCTTTGGTCTCTTTTGGGTACCCTATAAAATTACACTTGTCAGACCTAGGTCCAAGCTTGTCCGTAATTAAATGTTTAACATAAGTCGAACACCCCCAAACCCTAAGGTGCGAGAGTACTGGCTTACGTCCTATCCATATCTCATATGGCATTTTGGTTACAGACTTACTTGAAACTCTATTTAGAAGGTAACAAGCCGATTCGAGCGCATATCCCCGGAGGGAGATCGACAGACCAACAAACCCCATCATGGATCGAACCATATCCAACAAGGTCCGATTCCTCCTTTCAGATACACCATTATGTTGTGGTGTTCTAGGAGGAGTCCACTGAGAGAGAATCCCATTCTCCCCAAGATATGTCAAAAAATCATTGGAAAGGTATTTACCTCCTCGATCAGATCGATGAGTTTTAATATACTTTTCAGTTTATTTTTCTATCTCATTTCAGAATAGTTTGAACATTTCAAATGACTACAACTTATGATTCATTAAATAGACATACCCATACCTCAATAGGTCATCTGTGAAGGTTATGAAGTAGAAATATCCACCTTTTGCACTTGAGCTCATGGATCCACATACATCAGAATGTACCAGAGCCAAGAGTTCACTGGCTCGCTCACCTTTTCCAATAAAAGGTGACTTGGTCATTTTACCAAGAAGACAGGACTCACAGGTTGGAAGTGATTCACAATCACCTACTTCAAGAATTCTTTCTTAAGCCAACCTGTTTATCCTGTTCTTATTGATATGACCTAGCCTATAGTGCCAAAGGTAGACTTCTGACATATTATCTATTCTAAGGCATTTACTGGATGTTTGAACCACATTAACAGGTTATGATAGAAAGTAAATTTTATTATTAAGTTGTCCAACAAATATTGTAACACCATTCAAAATGATATTGTAAATATTTTTTTTATTAAAAATTGATAATCGTTCATAGCCAAAAGGCCTACAGAAATAATATTTAATAAAAAGCTTGGACAATAGTGACATTCACTCAGAATTATATTTCGAGAATTGATTACAAGGTTCATGATTCCTAATGCTAGAACTGAAACTTTGCTTCCATCTCCAACGTTCAAGACTCTCGCCTTCATCAAATCTCCTACTGACCTGCAGACCCTGTATCGAATTGCAAATATGATAAGGGCTTCCGATATCCAATACCCAGGCAGTAGTATCACAAATGGAAAAGTTGCCAGGTGTTATCATATAAGTACCTTACTTCTTCTTCGGCCTGTTCGGATCCAGGGAGGCAATGTATAGAGGATAGTTCCTCTTCTAGTGCCCCTGCTTCTTACAAAAGAAGCACTCCGCCTGTCTCTGGTCGGGCTGCGCTTCTTGGTCTGATCCTGTGCAGATGACCCAGCATGCAGCTGCACCTTCTTATTCTTCTTCTTCTTGTTCTTCTTCTTCCCTTTCTCAAAGGATCGACGACCAGAAGAAGACCCTCCCATAATATTCACCGACTCCTTATGGAGCTGGTGATCCTTCTCAAAGTTCTGCAGCAACCCTAACAAGCCATGGTAGTACACTGCAGGCTTTGTCATCCGAAAATGAGTAAGGAAAGGAGGAAGGACTTGGGCAATGAATTAAGGATCGCATCCTTACCGAGCTGCTCATGCAAGGGAAAGCCCAGTTTACTTAGGCGCTCAATCATTTCGATCATGTACAGTACATGATCAGTGACTGAGGCTCAATCCCTCATTCGAGCATTGAAAATGGCATAACTAGTTTTGTACCTTTCAACATCGTCAGGCGTGCCAAAGGAGTCGTTCAACAATTGAAGCATGTCCTGGGGCTGGGCATTCTCAAACCTACGGCTGAACTCATCATTCATTGCTGCCAGCATAATGCACCGAACGGTGGTGCGATCGTTGAGCCACTTCTGGAAAGTGTCTCGAATCGTTCCTCTAACGTTCGGGGCTGGCTGCTCAGGTGTCAGATCCGTTACTACATAAAGGATCTACTTATGCTCAAGGATGATTTTTAATTTTTGATACCAGCTATCGAAATTAGGTCCCATGAGCTTGTCATTATCTAATAATGACCGGAGGGACAGGGTAGTGGCCATAGCTGCATAAAGGAAAATCAGATCTCTATTAGTACATAAATTATAAATACTAAAGATTTGGACTTTAGTCTAAAGTTTCTCCCAGTATTTTTATGAACTGGTAGCCTCAACCTCCAATTCGAGGAATTACTTTAATTCGTTAGTGGGTACTAGAATCCACACAGACTACACACGAGCCCAACTTTGGTTGGTCAATCCATGTGCATATATGGATAGGTTCATAACCAGTTATTTTTCTAAACAACTTCTAGTAATTGATTTTACCCCAAAACCTAATCAGTAGGCTTTGGCCTCCACTGAAAAGATCTAGTTTGGTCCAACCATTAACATGATTTGTTTTGATGAATCAGACCAATAAATGATCATCCGACTTTGGCCGGCCAATCTGACCACCATTAGAAAGACTCAAACTAAATTATCATATTATGAATGATAATTCCATTAGTCAATAAGCACCAGGCCTTTGGGCCTCCAATGATTATTAAACTAATGGACTCATTATCACTCACTTAATGGGAGGCTATGACTTAGTTATCAATATAACTTAATAATTTTTAGGGACCTAATAAGTTTTGAGGATTTTATTAAAGGATAGATGAGAAGAAAATATCCAACCAATTTCAATCCACCCACTGACTTCACCAAGTCAGATTAAAAAAGGATTTAATTAAAGCTGGCATTAGGAGCACCTAAATCAGTCAAACTAATTTACCTAATGACATGGGTGAGCCCTAATCACCAAGTGATCTAATCAAAATCTAATTCACCAGGTTGGCCAGGTAAGTGAGATCAGTGGTGGCGATAAGCCATTAACTCGTCAGAGATCTAATCACTGCGAGTAGCTCCTGCTTAAAAACCACTGGTCAAACTGCCAAACTTACCTTAGACACCAATCGGTTCATTAGTTTTAATTTGATCAACTTAGTAAATTGGGTTCCACCACGTAGCCATGAATTAAGTCCATCTTGGTCTAGTTAAAGACATTGACCCATTCAACTACAACTATTGGAGTTGAGTCTAGAGTATCCTTGACCTAATCTAATTCAACTTTTGATTAGATTTGACCAATTACTCTAATGTAGTCTATTTCTTTAAGCTAACCTTTGGTCTAACCCAATTATGGACCTAATCCATCTAACCCATTGACCCACAAGTTTATGCAATTGTCTTAGGTCTTAATTCACAATTCTAGACCTACTAGACAACACTTAATTCTTTTAATTAAGTATTTGGGCTGATGGATCAGGGTTTGATATTTCAAAAATAATTTTCAAATTTGAAAGGTTTTATTTTCTGTTCACCAAATATGTTGACTCATTTCATAAATAGATCAGCATATTTCATAAATAGCAATCCTATTGCTAATTACATAACAGAAAATAACTCAATCAAAATAAATCATGAATATTCCTTTAGATCTAATCTAACACATTCATGATAAATTTTACAATTGAACCTTTACAATTAATTCCTTTCACTGCTTCATCTGCATGGGATATAATTACAGCGGCACCTCTACCGCCATAGGAGACCCCATCGAATGGGAGGAGAGGGCCTTTAAATCCTACTTTTCTCCTATGACCGGACAGCCATGGCAACCAGCCCAATTCGATTACTTGCTACTTGGATCAAGTGTATCTAAATATACCAATCTCAAAATTTAAATTTTAAATTTTAAATTTTAAATTTTGAATTTCAAATTTCAAACAAATTTCAAATTTTTGAATTTCAAATTTCAAATTTTAAATTTTGAATTTCAAATTTGAAATTTCAACCAAATTTCAAATTTCAAATTTCAAATTTCAAATTTTAATTTTTTTTTTAATTTTGAATTTCAAATTTCAAAATTCAAAATTTAAATTTTGAATTTCAAATTTTTAAATTTTGAATTTCGAACAACTTTCAAAATTCAAAATTTAAATTTTGAATTTCAAATTTCAAATTTTAAATTTAAACTTTTAGATTACAACTTAATCTACGCATGCAAATATATATATCATATCTAAGAACCCGCTCTGATACCATTTTGTGGGAAAAATTCAGTACAGGGGTAAAATGATAATTTTAAAACTTTTTCAAAATTATGATTTTACAGCAAAAAAATATTAATTAATCTAATTAATTAATATAAATTTATCCTACACTAGGATCTAAATATGATATATAGCATGCAAATATTTAAATTTAAATTTCAAATTCAAAGAGTAAACACTTTACTATAATGTGTTCAGAACACATTACCTTTATGCAGGTAATAGATCGCCGCAATCTGATCACCATCGGGAGAGTTTGATCATTATGATGCAGCCACACAACGTGTCTGGCCTCTGTGGATCGTCCACACGAAGCTTCCGATCTGATCGACTCCTCATGAGTGCTAGCTCGTTGTAGAGCCCTTTTGATGGTCGATGCTGATCGAACTCTTTCGATCGATGTCTGTCGATTTTTTGGATGCTCTGGATCATCAACAAATGCTTGAGAGGATGTTGAAGACCTCCCTGAGATTTTGTGGGCTCACAACACTCATAGCTCACTTTCTCACTTCCCAAACCCCAGGTTAAAACTCTAGGGAACTCACTAGAAACCTTGCACCAACTTTTCTTTCTTTTTCTCTTGGAAGGATATGGATTTTCTTCTCACGCACAAGACATCTCATGCCCCAAAATTTTTCTCCAAAAATCTTCTTCTTGCATGCCCCACTCTTCTCCTCCTTTTATAACAACATCAAATGTCTTGTCCAAAAGAAAGGATAAAGATGAGTAATTGCACATTTGAATTTAAATCAAATTTTGAATTCAAATGGACACCAACTCATCTCTTATCCACTAAAGGCGTGAGGCGTGGCTTAAATTATGCATGGAGTGATTTCATGAGAAACCTTTTCTCATGTAATAAATGGGGCGTAAAAAAATAGAAAAGGTGCAAAGATTGATTGCCCATTCAAATTCAAACTTTATTTTGAATTTGAATGGCCAACCAATCATCCTTATCCATTCATATGGCACATTAAAGTGGGGTGTGGAGAAGGCTTGGCATGAGGAAATAATTCATGAGAAGTTTCTTCTCATAAATTCAAATGGGTGCAATGGAAGTGAGGTGATGCATGGAGATTGGGTCAAGGTGGTTTAATTATTTAAACCAACCTAATTGAACCATATAATTTAGGTCCAATTAAACTAATTTAAACCCAATAAAATTAGGCTTAATTAGGCTCAATAAAATCTTAATCAAATCAGAAATTGACTAAGCCCAACCCCTGATCAGATCAGGGACCAAACCATCTCGACGATTAGGTCAACTCTTAACCTAATCGGGTCAAAAGCAACTGAATCTAATTCAATTAGACTTGATCCAAAAATAATTACTCAATCAAATTGAGTTAATTAGTGATCAAATCACTAATTAAATCTCTCATAAATACTGAGTCCAAATTCGATGGGCAATCGGGCATCAGAATTCATCGATATGTAACCCTGATAGAAAAGTCCCAACCAGTGGGACTCTTGACCCCGGTACCCATAATGTGTGGAACTCATGATCAGAGAATCCTCATTCTCGATCACTGAGTCCCAAACATGTAGGATTCTACATCAGCCATCAGATCAGATAGGAACCTCTAATGTGTGTGACCCCGTAGGTTCGAACCTAAGTCGGTAGCACAGGAACTAATTCCTGTACTAATCGAAGTGACCATCTAGCAATGGTACCTGATATTCGGATAGATCGAAGAGTCGCAATCACAACACTTAGAACCTACATGAATATGGTTACTGTATAATTCATCTTTTTGACCCCTGTGTTTAGGATGACTCAGGGTTAAACTGTCAACCCTGATCAGATCATCCGAATCGTGCTCAACTCAAACAGTCCTGTGACTCCTCACAAGAACTATCTTGGCCAAGGTTTTGCTAAATTAAAATATGACTATACACAGCTCTTAAACTGGAGTGGTCAATCCCATCTTGACACACACACCGACAAGTCAAGTACTTGACTACACCTAGTAGCCTTCCGTAAATGAATTAGAAATTCAGGTAGTCCAGTGCCTAAGTGCAGTGAGTTGCTTGCAAGTCATCGTGGCGGTCTCAGATCGAAGGGATATTTATACCCATATTCTATCAAAGCAAATCTTGATAGCAGAAATAGCTCTAGAGTCAGTCACGTTTAGTGCAGATGTACCCTTACATCTCACCTGTATGCCATACCAGTGTCTCCACACTCATTGGTTAAGAGGACAACCAACCTATATGGCACACAATGACCTATGCTTGATAAACGTTGTCATCCTTGGTAACAACGTATCATTTGGTCGTGAACAGATTTAAGGACTAAACGACAAATCCTCCTTTGTCGAGTCTAAATAGTCCTAAGAACTTCACCACAACATAGGTGTTCATTAGAAGATGAAATATTTTATGATGAAAAAATATCAAAATAATTTTTATTAATTCATAATTCATGTACATATACAAAAATGAGCACAACCGTCAAGAGACTGACGATTGGCTTTGGGACACTATTCCCAACACGATCAGCATCGGCCGTCGAAAGAGTTCTACAACGAGCTAGCACTCGTGAGGAGCTGATCAGATCGGAAGCTTCGTGTGGACGATCTGTAGAGGTCAGACATACTATGTGGCTACGTTGCGACGATCAGACCCTCTCGACGATGATCAGATTACGGCGATCAACTACCCGCACAAAGGTATTGTGTTCTGAACACATAGCAGTAAATTATTTACTATTCAAATTTGAATTTCAAATTTAAATGCATGCATGCTATATATCATATTTAGATCCTAGTGTAGGATAAACACATATTAATTAATTAGATTAATTAATAATTTTTACTTTAAAATAGTAATTTTGAAAAGTTTTAAAATTACTATTTTACTCCTACACTCAAATTTAACTTCAAATAGTATCAGAGCAGGTTCTAAAATATGATATACATTTGCATGCGTAGATTAAGTTATAATCTAAAAGTTTAAATTTAAAATTTAAAATTCAAAATTTAAAATTTGAATTTTGAAAGTTGTTCGAAATTCAAAATTCAAAAATTTGAAATTCAAAATTTAAAATTTGAATTTTAAAATTTGAAATTCAAAATTTAAAATTTAAAATTTGAAATTTGAAATTTGGTTGAAATTTCAAATTTGAAATTCAAAATTTAAAATTCAAAAATTTAAAATTTAAAATTTGAAATTTGTTTGAAATTTGAAATTCAAAATTTATAATTTTAAATTTTAAATTTTAAATTTAAAATTTAAATTTTAAAATTGGTATATTTAGATATACTTGATCCAAGTAGTAAGTAATCTAATTGGGTTGGTTGCCATGGTCGTCTGGTCATAGGAGAAAAGTAGGGTTTAAAGGCCCTCTCCTCCCATTCGATGGGGTTCTCCTATGGCGGTAGGGGTGCCGCTGTAATTATATCCCATGTAGATGAAGCAGCGAAAGGACTTAATTGTAAAGGTTCAATTATAAAATTTATCATGAATATGTTAGATTAGATCTAAAAGAATATTCATGATTTATTTTGATTGAGTTATTTTCTGTTATGTAATTAGCAATAGGATTGCTATTTATGAAATGTGCTGATCTATTTGTGAAATGAGTCAACATATTTGATGAATAAAAAATAAAATATTTCAAATTTGAAAATTATTTTCGAAATACCAAACCCTGATCCATCAGCCCAAATACTTAATTAAAAGAATTAAGTGTTGTCAAGTTGGTCTAGAATTGTGAATTAAGACCTAAGACAATTGCATAAACTTATGGATCAATGGGTTAGATGGATTAGGTCCATAATTGGGTTAGACCTAAGGTTAGCATAAAGAAATGGACTAAATTAGAGTAATTGGTCAAATCTAATCAAAAGTTGAATTAGATTAGGTCAAGGACACTCTAGACTCAACTCCAATAGTTGTAGTTGAATGGGTCCATGTCTTTAACTAGACCAAGATGGACTTAATTCATGGCTACGTGGTGGAACTCTATTTACTAAGTTGATCAAATTAAAATTGATGAACCGGTTGGTGTCTAAGGTAAGTTTGGCAGTTTGACTAGTGGTTCTTAAGTAGGAGCTACTCGCATTGATTCGATCTCTGACGAGTTAATGGCATATCCCCACCACTGATCTCACTTACCTGACCAACCTAGTGAGTTAGGTTTTGATTAGATCACTTGGTGATTAGGGCTCACCCATGTCATTAGGTAAATCAGTGTGACTGATTTAGGTACTCTTAATGTCGGCTTTAATTAAATATTTTTTAATCTGACTTGATGAAGTCAGTGGGAGGATTGAAATTGGCTGGTTAATTTCTTCTCTTCTATCCTTTAATAAAATTCTCAAAAATTATTAGGTCCCTAAAATGATTAAGTTATAGTGATAACTAAGTCATAGCCTTTCATTAAGTGAGTGATAATGAGTCCATTAGTTTAATAATCACTGGAGGCCCAAAGGCCTAGTGCTTATTGACTAATGGAATTATCATTCATAGTATGATAATTTGGTTGAGTCTTTCTGATGGTGGTCAGGTTGGCCGGTCAAAGTCGGGCCTGATTATTTACTGATCCGATTCACCAAATTAAGTCATATTAATGGTGGGACCTAACCAGATCTTTTCAGTGGAGGCCAAAGCCTACTGATTAGGTTCTGGAGCAAAATTAATTACTAGATGTTGTTTAGAGAAACAACTGGTTATGAACCTACCCATAGATGCATATGGGTTGACCAACCAAAGTTGGGCTCGTGTGTAGTCTGTGTAGATTTTAGTACCCATTAAGGAATTAAAATAATTCCTCGAATTAGAGGTTGAGGCTATCAGTTCATAAAAATACTGCGAGAAACTTTAGACTAAAGTTCAAGTCTTTAGTATTAATAATTTATATACTAATAGAGGTCTGGTTTTTCTTTATGCTGCTATGGCCACTACCCTGTCGCTCTGATCATTATTAGATAATGATAAGCTCATAAGACCTAATTTCGATAGCTGGTATCGAAAATTAAAAATCATCCTTAAGCATGAGTGGATTTTTTATGTAGTAACGGATCCGGTACCTGAGGAGCCAATCCCGAATGCTAGAGGGACAGTCCGAGATACTTACCAAAAGTGGCTCAACGACCGCACCACCATTCGGTGTATAATGCTGGTGGCAATGAATGATGAGTTCAGCCGTAGATTTGAGAACACCCAGCCGCAGGAGATGCTTCAAATGTTGAACGACTCTTTTGGCACGCCTGACGATGTTGAAAGGCACGAAACTAGTTGTACCATTTTCAATGCTCGGATGAAGGATGGGGTCTCAGTCACTGATCATGTATTGTACATGATCGAAATGATTGAGCGCCTAAGTAAATTGGGCTTTCCCTTGCATGAGTAGCTCGGTAAGGATGCGATCCTTAATTCTTTGCCCAAGTCCTTCCTCCCCTTCCTTACTCATTTTCAGATGACAAAGTCTGCAGTGAACTACCACGGCTTGTTGGGGTTACTATAGAACTTTGAGAAGGATCACCAGCTCCATAAGGAGTCAGTGAATGTTGTGGGAGGATCTTCTTCTGCTCATCGACCCTTTAAAAAAGGGAAGAAGAACAAGAAGAAGAAGAATAAGGTGCAGTCGCATGCTGGGAAGTCTGCACAGGGTCAGACCAAGAAGCTCAAGCCCGACCAGATTCAGGTGGAGTGCTTCTTTTGTAAGAAGCAGGGGCATTGGAAGAGGAACTATCCTCTATACATTGCCTCCCTGGATCCGAACAGGCCGAAGAAGAAGCAAGGTAATTATATGATAACACCTTGCAACTTTTTCATTTGTGATACTACTGTCTGGGTATTGGATACTGGAAGCCCTAATCATATTTGCAATTCGATGCAGGGTTTACAGGTCAGTAGGAGATTTGATGAAGGCGAGAGGTTCCTGAACGTTGGAGATGGAAGCAAAGTTTCAGTTCTAGCTTTAGAAATCATGAACCTTGTAATCAATTGTCATAATGTAATTCTGAGTGAATATCACTATTGTCCAAACTTTTTATTAAATATTATTTCTGTAGACCTTTTGGCCATGTACGGTTATGAATTTTTAATAAATAGAAACGTTTGCAATATGATTTTGAATAGTGTTATAATATTTGTTGGACAACTAAATAATGAAATTTACTTACTATCACAACCTGTTAATGTAGTTCAAACCTCCGGTAAATGCCCAGAATAGATAATGTGTCAGAAGTCTACCTTTGGCACTGTAGGCTAGGTCATATCAATAAGAACAGGATAAACAGGTTGGCTCAAGAAGAAATTCTTAAAGTTGGTGATTGTGAATCACTTCCAACCTGTGAGTCCTGTCTTCTTGGAAAAATGACCAAGTCACCTTTTACTGGAAAAGATGAGCGAGCCAGTGAACTCATGGGTCGGGTACTTTCTGATGTATGTGGACCCATGAGCTCAAGTGCAAGAGGTGAAATTTCACTTCATAACCTTCACAGACGACCTATCGAGGTATGGGTATGTCTACTTAATGAAGCATAAGTTGGAGTCGTTTGAAATGCTCAAACTATTTCGAAATGAGGTAGAAAAATAAACTGAGAAATGTATTAAAACACTTCAATCTGATCGAGGAGGTGAATACCTTTCCAATAATTTTCTGACATATCTTAGGGAGAATGAGATTCTCTCTCAGTGGACTCCTCCTGGAACACCACAGCATAATGGTGTGTCTGAAAGGAGAAATCAAACCTTGATTGACATGGTTTGATCCATGATGGGATTTGCTGGTCTGTCAATCTTCCTCTGGGGATATATGCTCAAATCGGCTTGTTACCTTCTAAATAGGGTTTTGAGTAAGTCTGTAACCAAAACACCATATGAGATATGGATAGGACGTAAGCCAGTACTCTCGCACCTTAGGGTTTGGAGGTGTTTGACTTATGTTAAATGTTTAATTACGGACAAACTTGGACCTAGGTCTGACAAATGTAATTTTATAGGATACCCAAAGGAGACCGAAGGGTATTATTTCTACCTAGCTAATGAGCAAAAGGTGTTTGTCATCCTTAAGGCAATCTTTTTAGAAAAGGAGTTCCTTGGTGAAGGGACTGTTGCCTTTAAGGTCGAACTTGAGGAGGTTCGACAGGTGGAAAAACCGACACAAGTAGCTGAACCTGAACCAGATTTGGTTAGATCAGATCTGGAGCCCATTGTTCAAGCACCCTTAAGGCGATCTGGTAGAGTACCATGTCAACCGGATAGATACTATGGTTTCTTGATCCTGGACGGTGATCCTGTCGAACTTGATGAAAATGATGAGGATCTGATCACCTACATGGATGCAATGCAGAGACCTGACTCTGAGAAATGGCTAGAGGCCATGAAATCTGAAATGGAGTCCATGAAGGTCAACGATGTGTGGACATTGGTTGACCCACTCGAAGGAATAAAAACCATAGGGTGTAAGTGGATCTTCAAGAGGAAAAGGGGCACAGACGGAAAGGTGAAAACCTACAAAGCCCATCTGGTTGCCAAGGGATATCGTCAACGTTATGGTATAGACTATGACGAGATATTTTCTCCTATGGCAATACTCAAATCCATTCGAATTATGCTTGCAATAGCTGCCCATCTGGACTATAAAATCTGACAGATAGATGTGAAGACAGCTTTCCTAAATGGAGAGCTGGACGAAGAGGTGTATATGATACAATCTGAATGATTCACATCCACAGATGAGTCTAAGGTGTGCAAGCTATAGAGGTCCATTTATGGACTTAAGCAGGCATCCCAAAGTTGGAACATATATTTTGATAGAACAATCAAGACGTATGGCTTCATTAAGAATGGAGAAGAGCTCTACATTTATCAGTGGGCTAATGGTTCAGTAGTAGTATTTCTTGTATTGTATGTGGATGACATTCTCTTAATCGAAAATGATGTCCCTGCATTATAGGGAATAAAGATTTGGCTGTCATCATAGTTCTCCATGAAGGATCTGGGAGAAGCTTCCTACATCCTAGGGATGAGGATCTATAGGGATAGATCTAAAAGTTGCTTGGCTTATCTCAGTCCACGTACATTGATGCTATGCTGAAGAGATTCAGCATAGAGAATTCCAAGAAAGGCTATCTACCGATAGGCTATGAAATTTCTCTCTTGAAGAGGGATTGTCCGACAACACCTCAAGAGAGAGAGCGTATGGGTAGAATTCTATATGCTTCGGTAGTGGGATCTATCATGTACACCATGACATGTACACGATCAGATGTGGCATACTCACTAGAGGTAGTGAGTAGATACCAATCTAATCCAGGGGAGAATCACTAGAAGGTTGTTAAAACCATCCTGAAGTATTTAAGAAATACTAAGGACAGTGGCTTGTTTATGGTGAATCAGATTTGAGACTTATAGGGTTTACAGACTCTAGTTTTTAGTCTGATCACGATGATAGCAAGAGTGTGTCGGATTTATTTTTATCCTTAATGGTGGGCTATCTGTTGGAAGAGTTCTAAGCAGCACATTGTGGCTGATTCAGTTTGCGAGGCGGAGTATGTCGCTGCATCAGATGCTACCAAAGAAGCGGTGTGGCTGAGGAAATTCATCACCGAGCTCGGAGTAGCACCCTCCCTTGTTGGTCCAGTTCTGCTCTACTATGACAGCTCTGGAGCCATTGCTCAGGCGAAGGAACCAAAGGCACACCAGCGGACGAAGCATATTTTGCGTCGCTACCATCTCATCTGGGAAATCATGGATCGAGGTGACGTCGATCTTCAGAAGATCGACGGAAAGGAGAACCTGGCTGACCCATTCACTAAAGCCATTACGGTGAAGGAGTTCGATGACTTCAAGTTGAAGATAGGTATTAGATACTGCATTGATTGGCTTTAGGCCAAGTGGGAGATTGTTGGGAATAGTGTCCCAAAGTCAATCATCAGCCTGTTAACGGTTGTGCTCCTTTTTGTATTAGTATATGAATTATAAATAAATAAAAATTATTTTAGTATTTTTTATCATAAATTGTTTCATCTTTTAATGAACTCCTGTGTTGTGGTGAAGTCCTTAGGACTATTTAGACTCGACAAAGGAGGATTTGTCGTTTAGTCCTTAAACCTGTTCGCGACCAAATGATACGTTGTTACCAAGGACAACAATGTTTATCAAGCATAGGTCATTATGTGCCATATGGGTTGGTTGTCCTCTTAACCAAGGAGTGTGGAGACACTGGTATGGCATACAAGTAAGATGTAAGGATACATCTGCACTGAACGTGACCGATTCTGGAGCTATTTCTGCTGTCAAAATTTGCTCCGATGGGATATGGGTGTAAATGTCTCTCTGACCTAAGACCGCCACGGTGACTTGCAAGCAACTCACTGCACTTAGGCACTAGACTACCTGAATTTCTAATTCAGTGATGGAAGGATGCTGGGTGTAGTCAAGTACTTGACTTGCTGGTGCGTGTGTCAAGATGGGATTGATCACTCCAGTTCAGGGACTGTGTACAGTCGTGTTTTAATTTAGCAAAACTTTGGCCAGGGTAGTCTTAGTGAGGAGTCACAGGACTGTTTGAGTTGAGCACGATTCGGATGATCTAATCAGGGTTGACAGTTTAACTCTGAGTCATCCTAAACACAGGGGTCAAAAGAGATGAATTATACAGTAACCATATTCACGTAGGTTCTGAGTGTTGCGATTGCGACTATTCGACCTATCCGGATGTCGGGTACCATTACTAGATGGTCACTTCGATTAGTATAGAAATTAGTTCTTGTGCTACCGGCTTAGGTTCGAACCTATGGGGTCACACACATTAGAGGTTCCTATCTGATCTGATGGCTGATGAAGATCCTAATACTCATGGACTATGAGTCCTATGTGTCTGGAACTCTGTGATCGAGAATCAAGATTCTTGATCATGAGTTCCATACATTTTGGGTACCGGGGTCAAGAGTCCCACTGGTTTGGGACTCTTCGATCAAGATTTCATATCGATGGATTTGATACCCGATTGTCCATCGGATTTGGACTCAGTATTTATGAGAGATTTAATTAATGATTTGATCACTAATTAACTCAATTTGATTGAGTAATTATTTTTGGATCAAGTCCAATTGAATTGGATTCAGTTGGGTTTGACCCGATTGGTTAAGTGTTGACCTAATCGTCAAAGTGGTTTGGTCCCTGATTTGTTCAGGGGTTGGGCTTAGTCAATTCCTGATTTGATTAAGATTTTATTGAGCCTAATTAAGTCTAATTAAGTTAGATTTAATTTAGTCTGATTGTGCTTAACCTATTTTGATTAGGTTGGCTCAATTAGGTTCAAACCACCTTGACTTTTCTCCCTGCGCAACCTCACTTCTTCAGCACCCATTTGAATTCATGAGAAGCAACTTCTTGTGAATTTTCTCCCACGCAGAAGGTAGCTGACACCCACACTTGTGCGCCAAATTTTGGATAAACTTGATTTGTTAGCCATTCAAATTCAAAGAGTGTTTGAATTTAAATGGATAACTTATCTTTTGTGCCTTCTTGCCTTATCTATCTTGTGCGCCACTTATCATACACGAGAAAGAGTTTCTCATAAAATTTCTCCACGCACAAGAAAAGCCACGCCTCCTCTCTTCTCACGCGTAGAGTGGATAGGAATGAGTTGGTTGGCATTTGAATTCAAATTCGATTTGAATTCAAATGAGCAACCACTTATCTTTATCCTCTCACGCGGTAAAAACACTGCAAAGATGCTGTCTTGCATTGTTTTAAAAAGGAGATAAGAGAGGGCGTGCGAACAGATGATCAGAAAAAAAAAGGGTGGTGTGAGAGAGGATTCTGGCATGAGGAAAGAAAAGAAAAGAAGAGAAAAAGGAGAGAGAAGTGGGCACACTCTTTTTTCTTGTGTACCCTAGGGTTTTGGCTTAGGGTTCGAAAAGTGAGAACGTGAGCTACGAGTGTCGTGAGCCCACCAAATTTTAGGGAGAGCATCATCAACCTCTCAAGCATATTTGTTGATGATCTAGAGTATCCAAAAAATTAACAGACATCGATCAAAGGAGTTCGATCAGCATCGACTATCGAAAGAGCTCTACAATGAGCTAGCACTCGTAAGGAGCTGATCAGATCGGAGCTTCGTGTGGATGATCTGTAGAGGCCAGACACACTGTGTGGCTACATTGGATGATCAGACCCTTCGATCGTGATCAAATTGCGGTGATCGACTATCCGCACAAAGGTATTGTGTTCTGAACACATAGCAGTAAATTATTTACTGTTTAAATTTGAATTTCAAATTTAAATACATGCATGCTATATATTATATTTAGATCCTAGTGTAGGATAAATATATATTAATTAATTAGATTAATTAATAATTTCTACTGTAAAATAGTGATTTTGAAAAAAATTTAAAATTATCATTTTACCCCTGCACTCAAATTTTACTTCAAGAGGAGGATACTACTACATTACGTTTATAGATAACCTATCGAGGTATGGGTATGTCTATCTTATAAAGCATAAGTTAGAATCATTTAAAATGTTCAAATAATTTTATGCTGAAGTAGATAAATAAAATAAAAAAAGTATTAAGATCCTTCAGTTAAACTGAGGAGGTGAATACCTCACCAGTGAGTTTCTGACATATCTAGAAGAGAATGGAATTCTCTCACAATGGATCCCTCCTGAAACATCACAACATAATGATGTGTCCGAGAGAAGGAATCGAACCTTGTTAGACATGATCCGATCCATGATGGGCTTCTTCAATCTGCCAATCTCTTTTTGAGGATATGCTCTAGGGGTTGCCTGCTAATTTTGAATAAGGTGCCCAACAAGTCTGTCGATAAAACTCCATATGAGATATGGACTGGGTGTAAGTTGATGCTTTCACAACTTAGGATCTGGGGTTGTCCAGCTTATGTCAAACCTTTAAAGACAGATAAGCTTGGATCGAAGTTTGATAGATGCTTGTTCATAGGATACCCAAAGAAAACTAAAGGGTACTACTTCTATCTCGCTGCAGAACAAAAAGTATTTGTCAGCAATCGGACAGTCTTTTTGGAAAGAGAGTTCCTTGGTGATGGAGCTAATGCTTGTAAAATTGAACTTGATGAAGTTTATGAGGTGGAAGGACTGACACATACAAAATTGAATTTGATTGGTGAATCAAATTCAGAGCCAGTAGAGGTGCCATTAAGGAGATCCAATAGAGTACTGCATCAGCCAAACATATACTATTGTTTCCTATTTCAGGATGGTGATTTCATCAAACTTGATAAGAATGATGAGGATCCGATCACCTATATGGAGGCCATGCAAAAGCTCGACTTTTAGAAATGGCTAGAGGTTATGAAGTCTGAGGTGGAGTCCATGGAGATCAATGGTGTATGGACACTAGTTGATCCACCTAAAGGGATCAAACCATAGGGTGTAAATAGATTTTTAAGAGGAAAAGAGGAGCGGATGGGAAGATAGAGATCTATAAAGTTCGTCTAATTATTAAGGATTATCATCAGCATTATGGTGTTGATTATGACGAGACATTCTTTCTTGTGGCAATGCTCAAGTCCCTCCAGATTATGCTTACTGTCACTACACACTTAGATTATGAGATCTGACAAATGGATATCAAAACTACTTTCCTTAATAAAGAGCTGGAAGAAGAGATGTATATGATACAATCTGAAGGGTTTACATCCACAGACGAGTCAAAGTGTGCAAGCTGAAAAATTCTATTTATAGACTTAAGCAGGCATCGAGGAGTTGGAACATGCATTTTGATAAGGTGATCAAAATGTATGCCTTCATTAGGAATGGAGAAGAGCGTTGCATCTACAAGTGGGCTTCCAATTCTGTAGTCATTTTTTTTGTACTGTATGTGGATGACATGCTGTTACTAAAAAATGATATCCTGGCTTTGCAAAGTGTGAAGCTATGGTTATCATCATAATTCTCCATGAAGGACTTGGGAGAAGCATTCTACATCCTATAGATCTAGAAGGTTGCTTGGATTGTCCCAATCCATGTACATTGATATCTTGTTGAAGCAGTTCAACATGGATAATTTCAAAAAAAACTATCTTTCGATAGGCCATGGAATTATTCTTTCCAAGAAGGATTGTCCGACAACTCCTGAGGAGAGAGAGTGCATGAGTAGAATATCATATGCTTCGACAGTAGGATCTATCATGTATGCTATGACATGTATGAGATCGGATGTGGCCAATTCGCTAGGGGTAGTAAGTAGGTACTAGTCAGATCTGGATGAGAAGCATTGGAAGATTGTGAAAGTAATTCTTAAGTATTTAAGAAATACTAAAGACCAATAGCTTATCTATAGAGATTCTGATATGAATCTTATGGGATATACTGATTCTAGTTTTCAGTCAGATAGTGGTGACAGCAGAAGCATGTTAGGCTATGTATTTATCTTGAATGTAGGAGCTGTTTGCTGAAAAAATTTAAGCAACATACTATGGCCGATTCTGTATGCAAAATGGAATATATTGCTGTATCGATTGCTGCAACATATTCTGCACCACTATCACCTGGTGTGAGAGATCATGAACCAAGGTGACATCAATCTTCAGGAGATCGACAGAAAGAAAAATCTAGCCGACCCCTTCACTAAAGCTCTTGAGATCAAAGAGTTCGATGATTTTAAATGAAAGATGGGTATAAGATACTACCCCGATTGGCTTTAGTCCAAGCAGGAGTTATTGAGAATTGTGTCCTAAAACCAATCATATGATGATTAAATTTATCCTTGCATATAAATTATTAATTATTAAATAATAATTATTCTGATATTTTTTTATCACAAAGTGATATCTTCTTTGAACTCTTATACTGTGTTGAAGTCCCTAGAATTATGCTAGTGTACGATAAAGAGAAGATTCATCGTATAGTTTTTAAACATGTTCGCGATCAAATGATATGTCATTATAAGATGATGATGTTTATCGAGTGAAGGTCATTGTGTGCCATATGGGTTGGTTATCATGTTAACTGAGTGTGGTGATACTGGTATGGCATATAGGTGAGATGTAGGGATACATCATCATTGAACAAGTGACTCACCTACTGAGCATTTTGCTGTCAAGAGCTGCTCATAAAATACATGGGTATAAGTGTCCTTCAGATCTGAAATCACCATAATGACTTGCAAACAACTCACTTTGCTTTAGTTTCAGACTATCGGATTTCTAATGCAATGATGGAAGGCTACTGGGTACAGTCAAGTACATGTAAACTCTATGTGTAGATCAAGATGGGATTGACCCCTTCGGATTATTGGAGTTGATGTATTGCTGTATTTCAATTTAGTAAAGTGTTGGCTAGGACAATCCATGAGATGGATTTGAAAGGTTGAAATACAATGCGGATGAAGCAATCTTGATTGACAGATAACTTTCCTAGAACTATGCTGGTGTATGATAAAGAGAGGATTTATCGTATAGTTCTTAAACATGTTCGCGATCAAATGATATATCATTACGGGATGATGATGTTTATCGAGTGGAGGTTATTGTGTGCCAAATGGGTTGGAAGTCATGTTAACTGTGTGTGGTGATATTGGTATGGCATATAGGTGAGATGTAAGGGTACATCATCACTGAACAAGTGACTCACCTGCTAAGCATTCTGCTGTCAAGAGCTACTCATAAAACACATGGGTATAAGTATCCTTCAGATCTAAGATCACCATAATGACTTGCAAGTAACTCACTATGCTTTGGTGTCGGACTATCAGATTTCTAATGCAGTGATGGAAGGCTACTGGGTACAGTCAAGTACATATGAACTCTATGTGTGGATCAAGATGAGATTGACCCCTTCGGATTATTGGAGTTGATGTATCACTGTATTTCAATTTAGTAAAGCCTTGGCTAGGATAATCTATGAGATGGATTTGAAAGGTTGAAATACAATGCGGATGAAGCAATCTCGATTGACAGATAACATGAAACCATCCTAGTGAAGGAACCAGATCTAGGGTTTTAGGGTTAGATCTTGAAATTTTTTCAAGATCAGGCAGCGGAAGACTAAAATAAATCAAAATTTATCTTATAAAATTAGAGTCTCTCTAGATCTATGATCCTATTACATAATTATTACATGGTATTAAATCAAAAATTAAAATATAAAGAATAAGAACTACATGTTGATCATATCAACATGTTTCTATACTACATCTAATGTATGTAAAATATAATAGATCAGATCTACTATCTTGCAAGTTAGACATTCTAACTTTATTGATCCAGACTTAAGTATGATGTTATGAGCCACACATGCATTCGGCCTCTAGGATTCATCCATATGAGCCCACGAATCACGATCAGATGTCCTGGTCCAGGAAATCAGCACAGTATGCTAGTATTGTGCTGATCCTTCTTCGATGGTCGATCAGATGCCTTCTTCTTTTTGATTTAGACTCTTCTAAAGATGAGAAGTAGGAGAAAGAGTTTTAGATGTGAGACATTCTCAGAAAACTCATAAATGGAAGAAGAAAAGAGGTGAACTCAGCAACCCTAGAAGAAGACCCTCTTCTTCTTCTCTTTGCTCTCACCTAGACATCTAGTTTTGTGTCTATTATATCTCCATGCTCTAATATTTTTTCTCTCTAATTTTTAAATACCTCAAAGGTCTCTCAATGCTCTATAATTCACAAAAATGTCAAGAAGAAATTCATCTTAAATAATGAGATATAAAAATCATTGTCTAGGTCAAATACCTAGTCAAGGAAAATCCAAACAGGGCAAGACAAGGGGTGCCCAACTCTTGGGAGCCCCCTCCTTCTTTTTCTACCATGGACCACGAGCAAAGGGTGATCAATATGTGTCATAAAAACTATAAAAATCTCAAAAAAAAATTGAGTAAAATCAGTGCCATAATAAAGGAGTTTTGGTTTCCTAAAATTCTATCTCATAGAATTTGAAATCCAAACTAATTCCTACTTTGACTTGGTCCACAACCACATTCCATGTAAAAGAGAAAGAGTGAAAATCTTTGGGCATGCATGAAGGCCTGGGAGAGAAGGTTTTGTCACACAAAATAAGAGAGAGTGGGTATGGGGGGCTAAGGTGGCACAAGGTGGAATCCTAGTCTTACTAGGATTCAATCTATGACTTGTTCAAATTTGGTTTCTCAAACCAAATCAAACCAAAATCAAATCACCCCAATTAAAATAGATTTTAACTAAATTAAAAACCTAATTTAATCATATTAAATTATATTTAAATTAGATTTAATTTTTTAATTGAATTAAAAATTAAGTTGACCCAAGTCCTAATTGGATTAGGACTAGTTTTTCCTTGCACTTGGCTTATCCAATAAATCAATTGAACTTGATCCAATCAAGCCCAAACTAAATCTAATTAAATTATATTCAATTAAACTTAATCTTAACCCATTGGCTTAATCAAATTAAGCCAATTAACAAATAAATTGCTAATCGATCTTCTTGCAACACTTGCACTAGGTTAAATGTCAATCGTATTGATCGTTTAACCCTAGAACGATTCTTAATCGTTGATCAACCATCCAATTAGATCATGAACTCTAATGTATGTGACCTCATAGATTTGAACCTAAATTGATAGCATAGAAATAAATTTCTATACCAATCGAAGTGACCATCTAGCAATGGTACCCGACGGTCGGATAGGTCGAATGTGTAGAACAACATCCTTAGAACCCATGTGGATATAGTTTTCATATAATTCATCTCCTTGACCAAAATGCTCATAGGATACCTCAGAGTTCAACTATCAACTTTGATCAGGTTGTCCACATTGTATTTCAAAATATCAAATCCATCTGATGGATTATCCTGGCCAAGATTTTGCTAAATTGCAATACAGCGACTCATTCTTCTTCAACTCTTGGAGTGGTCAATCCCATCTTGATCACACTCTGACTTCACAAATACTTGACTGTGCCCAGAAGCCTTCCATCACTGAATTAGAAATTCAGTTAGTCCAGCACTAAAGCACAGTGCGTTGCTTGCAAGTCACTGAGTTGATCTCAGGTCTAAGGGACACTTATACCTATATCCCATCAGAGACATTCTCGACAGCAGAATGCTCTGGAGTTGGTCAGTACAATGATGATGTACCCTTACATCTCACCTGTATGCTATACCAGTGTCTCCACACTCCTTGGTTAAGAGAACAACCAACCCATATGGCCTACAGCAACCTTTGCTCGATAGAAGCTATCGTCCTTATTAACAGCCTATCATTTAGTCGTGAACAGTTTTAAGGACTAATCGATAAATTCTTTCTTTATCGAACCTAAATAGTCCTAAGAATTTCATCATAACAATGGAATTCATTAGAAGATAAAAACTTGTGATGAAAATTTTAAAAATATATTTTATTTATTAACAAATCAATTACAATACAAGGTTGCTCAACCGTCAATAGGTTGACGATTGACTTTTGGGACATATTTCTATTGGGAATAGTATCCCAAAGCCAATCGTCAGCCTATTGATGGTTGTGCTCATTCTTGTATTAGTATATGAATTATAAATAAATAAAAGTTATTTGAGTATTTTCATCACAAATTGTTTCATCTTCTAATAAACTTCTGTGTTGTGGTGAAGTCCTTAGGACTATTTAGACTCAACAAAGGAGGATTTGTCGTTTAGTCCTTAAACCTATTCACGACCAAATGATAGGTTGTAACCAAGGACAGCAACATTTATCAAGCATAGGTCGTTGTGTGCCATATGGGTGAAGCGAAAATTTAGTGCAGGGGCAAAATGGTAATTTTAAAACTTTTTCAAAATTACTATTTTACAGGGAATTATTAATTAATCTTATTAATTAATACTAATTAACCCTACACTAGGATCTAAATATGATACAACAGCATGCATTTAAATTTGAAATTCAAATTTGAATCAGTAAACGTTTTACAGTACTGTGTTCAGAACACATCACCTTTTGCGGGTAGTCGATCACCGCAATCTGATCACCGTCGAGGGCTCTGATCATCACATCATAGCCACACAAATGTCTGGCCTCTGCAGATCGTCCACACGAAGCTCCCATCTGATCAGCTCCTCACGAATGCTAGTTCGTGATTTCACCCTTTTGATGGCAGATGTTGATCGAACTCCTTCGATCGATGTGTGCTAACTTCTTGGATGCTCTGGATCATCTGCACAGTTGCTTGAGAGGCTGATGGATCTCTCCCTAAAATTTGGTGGACTCACGACACTCGTGGCACACCAATCTCACTTCCCGAACCCTAGGTAGAAACCCTAGGGTACACACCAAAAACCCTGCACCCAATTTTCTCTCTTTTCTTTCTTTTTCTCTCGAAAGGTTTTGGACCTTCACCTTATGCAGAAGCCTTCCTCACGCCCCAAAGTTTCTCTCCTAAAATTTCTATGCATGTCCCATCTTTCTCCTCTTTTTAAAACAACGTCGAACGTGTCTTATCCGCGTGAGAGGATAAAGACAAGAGGTTACACATTTGAATTCAAATCAAATTTGAATTCAAACAAAAACTAACTTATCCCTATCCTTTTGGGCGTGAGAAGAGAAGGGGTGTGGCTCTTTGTGCATGAAAAATGTTTCATGAGAAACTTTTTCTCGTGTAAGTAATGTGGCGCACAAAATGGATAAGGATGAAAGGGCAAGTGATAAGTTATCCATTCAAATTCAAACATGCTTTGAATTTGAATGGCTAACTAATTATTTTATCCATCATATGGTGCACAAATGAGGGCGTGGGGAAGGGTTTGTGTGAGAAAAACTTCATGAGAAGTTTCTTCTCGTGAATTCAAATGAGTGCAAGGAAGTTGGGTGTCGCAGGGAATTTAAAACAAGGTGGTTTGATTCAAATTGAGCCAACCTAGTTTAAAATAGGTCAAGCACAATTAGACCAGATTAAACCCAACATAATTAGGCTTAATTAGGCTCAATAAAATCCTAATCAAATCAGAATTAACTAAACCTAACCCCTGATCAAATCAGGGACTAAACCACCTTAGCGATTAGGTCAACATTTAACCTAATCGGGTCAATCCAAACTGAATCCAATTCAATTGGACTTGATCCAAAAATAATTACTCAATCAAATTGAGTTAATTAGTGATTAAATCACTAATTAAACCTCTCATAAATATTGAGTCCAAATTGGATGGGCAATCAGGCATCAGAGACCATCAATATGAAACCCTGATCAAAGAGTTCAAATTTCAAATTCAAAATTTGAAATTCAAAATTTTGACCCCGGTACCCAAAATGTGTGGAACTCATGATTAGAGAATCCTAATTCTCAATCATAGAGTTCCAGATAGATAAGACTCATAATCAGCCATCAGATCAGAAAAGAACCTCTAATGTGTGTGACCCCGCAGGTTCGAACCTAAACCGGTAGCACAGGAACCAATTCCTGTACTAATCGAAGTGACCATCTAGCAATGGTACCCGATGACCGGATAGGTCGAATAATCGCAATCGCAACATTCAGAACCTACGTGAATATGGTTACCGTATAATTCATCCCTTTTGACCCTTGTGTTTAGGACGACTCAGGGTTAAACTGTCAACCCTGATGATATCATCCGAATCGTGCTCAACTCAATTAGTCCTGTGACTCCTCACTAGGACTACCCTGGCCAAGGTTTTGCTAAATTGAAACACGACTGTACACAGCTCCTAAACTGGAGTGGTCAATCCCATCTTGACACACGCACCGACAAGTCAAGTACTTGACTACACCCAGCAACCTTTCGTCACTGAATTAGAAATTCAGGTAGTCCAGTGCCTAAGTGCAGTGAGTTGCTTGCAAGTCACCGTGGCGGTCTCAGGTCGGAGAGACATTTATACCCATATCCCATCGGAGCAAATCTTGACAGTAAAAATAGCTTCGAAGTTGGTCACGTTCAGTGCAGATGTACCATTACATCTCACCTGTATGCCATACCAATGTCTCCACACTCTTTGGTTATGAGGACAACCAACCCATATGGCACACAACGACCTATGCTCGATAAACGTTGTCATCCTTGGTAACAACGTATCATTTGGTCGCGAACATGTTTAAGGACTAAGCGACAAATCCTTCTTTGTCAAGTCTAAATAGTCCTAAGGACTTCACCACAACACAGGAGTTCATTAGAAGATGAAACATTTGTGATGAAAAAATACCAAAATAACTTTTATTTATTTATAATTCATGTACTAATACAAAAAGGAGTACAACCGTCAACAGGCTGACGATTGGCTTTGGGACACTATTCCCAACAATCTCCCACTTGGCCTAAAGCCTATCGGTGCAGTATCTAATACCCATCTTCGACTTGTAGTCATTGAACTCCTTCACCGCAATGGCTTTAGTGAATGGGTCGTCAGGTTCTCCTTTCCGTCGATCTTCTGAAGGTCGACGTAACCTCGATCCACGATCTCTCGGATGAGATGGTAGCGGCGCAGAATATGCTTCGTCCGCTGGTGTGCCTTTGGTTCCTTCGCCTGAGCAATGGCTCCAGAGCTATCGCAGTAGAGCAAAACTGGACCAACAAGGGAAGGTGCTACTCCGAGCTCGGTGATGAATTTTCTCAGCCACACCGCTTCTTTGGCAGCATCTGATGCAGCAATATATTCTGCCTCGCATACTGAATCAGCCACAGTGTGCTGCTTGGAACTCTTCCAGCAGACAGCCCCACCATTAAGGGTAAAAATAAATCCTGACACACTCTTGCTATCATCACGATCAGACTGGAAACTAGAGTCTGTAAACCCTATAAGTCTCAAGTCCGATTCACCATATATAAGCCACTGGTCCTTAGTATTTCTTAAATACTTCAGGATGGTTTCAACAACCTTCCAGTGATTCTCTCCTGGATCAGATTGGTATCTACTCACTACCCCTAGTGAGTATGCCACATCTGGTCGTATACATGTCATGGCGTACATGATAGATCCCACTGTCGAAGCATATGGAATCCTACCCATACGCTCTCTCTCTTGAGGTATTGTCGGACAATCCCTCTTCGAGAGAGAAATTCCATGGCCTATCGGTAGATAGCCTTTCTTGGAATTTTCCATTCTGAACCTTTTCAGCATAGTATCAATGTACGTAGACTGGGATAAGCCAAGCAACTTTTTGGATCTATCCCTATAGATCCTCATCCCTAGGATGTAGGAAGCTTCTCCCAGATCCTTCATGGAGAACTGTGATGATAGCCAAATCTTTATTCCCTGTAATGCAGGGACATCATTCCCGATTAAGAGAATGTCATCCACATACAATACAAGAAATACTACTACTGGACCATTAGCCCACTTATAAATGCAGGGCTCTTCTCCGTTCTTAACGAAGCCATACGTTTTGATCGTCCTATCAAAATGTATGTTCCAACTCCGAGATGCCTGCTTAAGTCCATAAATGGACCTCTATAGCTTGCATACCTTAGACTCATCTGTGGATGTGAACCCTTCAGGTTGTATCATATATACCTCTTCGTCCAGCTCTTCGTTTAGGAAAGCTATCTTCACATCCATCTGTCAGATTTCATAGTCCAGATGGACAGCTATCGCAAGCATAATCCGAATGGATTTGAGCATTGCCACAGGAGAAAATGTCTCATCATAGTCTATACCATAACGTTGACGATATCCCTTGGCAACCAAATGGGCTTTATAGGTCTCCACCTTTCTGTCTGCGCCCCTCTTCCTTTTGAAGACCCACTTACACCCTATGGGTTTTACTCCTTCGGGTGGGTCAACCAATGTCCACACATCGTTGACCTTCATGGACTCCATTTCGGATTTCATGGCCTCTAGCCATTTCTCAGAGTCAGGTCTCTGCATTGCATCCATGTAGGTGATCGAATCCTCATCATTTTCATCAAGTTCGACAGGATCACCATCCCGGACCAAGAAACCATAGTATCTGTCCGGTTGATGTGGTACTCTACCAGACCACCTTAAGGGTGCATAATCAATGGGCTCCGGATCTGATCTAATCAAATCCGGTTCAGATTCAGTAACATGTGTCGATTTTTCCACCTGTCAAACTTCGTCAAGTTCGACTTTAGAGGCAACAGTTCCTTCACTAGGGAACTCCTTTTCTAAAAAGATTGCCTTAAGGCTGACAAACACCTTTTGCTCATCGCAAGGTAGAAATAATACCCTTTGGTCTCTTTTGGGTACCCTATAAAATTACACTTGTCAGACCTAGGTCCAAGCTTGTCTGTAATTAAACGTTTAACATATGCCAGACACCCCCAAACCCTAAGGTGCAAGAGTACTGGCTTACGTCCTATCCATATCTCATATGGTGTTTTGGCTACAGACTTACTTGGAACTCTATTTAGAAGGTAACAAGCCGATTCGAGCGCATATCCCCAGAGGGAGATCGGCAGACCAGCAAACCCCATCATGGATCGAACCATGTCTAACAGGGTCTGATTCCTCCTTTCAGACACACCATTATGCTGTGGTGTTCCAAGAGGAGTCCACTGAGAGAGAATCCCATTCTCCCCTAGATACGTCTGAAACTCATTGGAAAGGTATTCACCTCCTCGATCAGATCGAAGAGTTTTAATACACTTTCCAGTTTGTTTTTCTACCTCATTTCGGAATAGTTTGAACATTTCAAATGATTCCGACTTATGCTTCATTAAATAGACATACCCATACCTAGATAGGTCATCTGTGAAGGTTATGAAGTAGAAAAATCCACCTCTTGCACTTGAGCTCATGGGTCCACATACATCAAAATGTACCAGACCTAAGAGTTCACTGGCTCGCTCACCTTTTTCAGTAAAAGGTGACTTGGTCATCTTCCCAAGAAGATAGGACTCACAGGTTGGAAGTGATTCACAATCACTAACTTCAAGAATTTCTTCTTGAGCCAACCTGTTTATCCTGTTCTTATTGATATGACCTAGCCTACAGTGCCAAAGGTAGACTTCTAACACATTATCTATTCTAGAGCATTTACCGAATTTTTGAACCACATTAACAGGCTGTGATAGTAAGTGTTGGTGCAAAAATCCACTTGCGCTGAAAAAGCTGGAGTCGGGGAAGTTGCGGTCGCCGCCGGGACCTGCAAGGGAAGTCTAAACCGGAGGTGGGGTTGCTCCGGCAAGACCCTCCGATGCTCAAGTCAGTTCTCTGCCTCAACAAGAATGGAGCACTCGAACGGAGAATTTAGTAGAGTTTTGAGATAAGAAATGAGCTTATAGAATAACGTATCTGGGTTCCCCCTATTTATAGGCGGGGAAGATAACGGATTGATGGCGGTATCTGTAACCGTCTGGCAGTGGGCTGCCCAGGGTCAGGCGGAGTTTGCTGCGAAGAGTAGTGGAATGGACCCGTGGCTATCACTGGGGTGCGCCACGTGGAGTCTGCCGCGTGAAGTGGGGTGGCGTTTGTTGTCGTGATTTGCCAGCGGTCGGGAGAATCGTGCGGTATCCGTTGCAGGAGGTGGAGCAGGGTCGCGGTCGTTTATCGTGGCCTGTCAGGTAGTAATGGAGCCGCGTGGGATCCGTCGTAGGGAGTGGAGCAGTGCTGCGATCGTTACTGCGGCTGTCAGGGAGTGGTGGAGCAGCGCAGAATCTGCCGCAGGAAGTGTAGCAGAATCGTGGCCGTGATTGCGGCCTGGGAGTGCAGATCTGCCGGCTGAAGTTCGGCCGTGGTCGGAGTCTGACCCCACGTAGGGGTTCGGGCGGAGTCCTCCTTGCGGTTGGGGTAGTGGGTGGAGCCCGGCTCCCGTGGGAGTCGGGCGGAGTCTTCCTGCAATCAAAGTTAAAGGCAAAGGTCGGCTCCCGTAGGAGTCCGGATAGCTTACCAGCAGTTGACGTTGAGGACGGAGCCCGGCTCCCGTAGGAGTCCGGGTGGAGTCTACTTGCTGTTGAAGTTGCCAGCGGAGTCCGGCTCCCGTAGGGGTCCGGGCGGAGCTTACCAGTAGTCGTTGTTGAGGACGGAGCCCGGCTCCCGTAGGAGTCCGGGCGGAGCCCGCCTCCCGTAGGAGTCCGGGCGGAGTCTGCTTGCTGTTGAAGTCGTCGGCGGAGTCCGGCTCCCGTAGGAGTCCGGGCGGAGCTTACCAGCAGTCCTTGTTGAGAACGGAGCCCGGCTCCCGTAGGAGTCCGGGCGGAGTCTACTTGCTGTTGAAGTCACCGGCGGAGTCCGGCTCCCGTAGGAGTCCGGGCGGAGCTTACCAGCAGTCGTTGTTGAGGACGGAGCCCGGCTCCCGTAGGAGTCGGGCAGAGGTCGCTTGCGGTTGTAGTTGTTGGCGGAGTCCGGCTCCCGTAGGAGTCCGGGCGGAGTTGTCATGTAGTCGATTCCGCTGAAGACTTCGGCTGTGGTATTTTATACCCAACACCAGTCCCCCTACTTTCGAGTTTGAATTTCAAGTGAAGAAAGTACAGAGAGAGAGATGGGCACAGTCGAAGCCGTCCCTTCGAATCCTGCGCACTGCCGCCCCCAGATATTTCGGCATTAAATGTGCACGTGCCGGAGTCTTTTCGAATTGGAGTGGTACGAGGGGATGCTTCAAAATTCCCGTAGGTACACTGGCCTAAGTACGGTGCAATTATAATTCTGCCAACCGCCAGCCGCTTTTAGCTGCCGGCCAGGGGGAGTGGGACACGTGTCGGATGCGGACCAGCCTGGGGGGATTCGCGATCATTATGGCGCCGGATCCCAGGGTCTATTTAAACCCGTCCTCCCACCTTTAGGCGTCCCACTCCGTTCCTGTGTTCTCACCAGTGTCTGCCTTCTCTTCGAGAGCCCTGTTTCAGTGAGCATCTTCTCGAGCCGTAGGCGTCTCCTGCTTTCGTCCCTCAGGTCCCTCAGAGTGAAATAGGTTAGTTCCAGCACCGCCAACCTTCTTCTCATCACCTAGGGACTTCTTTTCTGTCATTGTTTTTCTTGCATTCCTCCGAGTTAGTCTATGATCTCTCGTTCCCCCTTCTGTCCGTCTTCTTAGGGTCCTTTAGAGCCTCCCTTCGAAACCACTCAAAATGTCCTCTGGCTCTTCTGCTCCCGGCAGTTCTGAGAGCTCTTCTGCCTCAAACCCCCAGGTCCCCATCTCTGTGGACGAACCTGCATCTGGGGCTGGGTCCTGCCCGATTTTCGCGTCGGGTGCCATTCCGTGTTCCTTGACCTCGGAGGAACTCCTTCTGATAAGGGTTCAGTATGGAGTTCCTCCAGAGTATGACTTGGAACTGCCGGGCCCTTCTGACCGGGCTAGCACTCCCCCATCCGGTCGCTTCTGTTTGTACCAGGAAGCGTTCCGTGCCGGGCTCCGGCTTCCACTTCCTTCCTTTGTTGTTGCCCTCTTCCGTTTCCTAGATATTTCCTTGGCTTCGTGGCCCGAATTCTTTTAGGTTCTTGATAGGATTTCTCTCCCTCTGCCACGTAGTCGAGGTCCAGCCATCTCTCTCCTTGTTTAGGCACTTCTATACCTTCAAACGCCATCCTTCGGCAAAGGACTGGTGGTACTTCTCCCCCCAGTTCGGCAAGAAGGGGTTGCTGAAAGGCGCCCCTTCTTCGATCCACAATTGGAAGGGGAAATTCCTCTTCGTCCACTGCCCGACCCTGAGACTGGGTCTGCCCCCTTGGGGCTCTCTGAGGGATTCTGTCCGCCGGGCTCCCAGCCTGGGGGAGGACGACCTCCAGGCCGCCCAGAAGCTTCTAGCCTATTCCGCTCCTTCCCTTCCCAATCTTCTGAGGGAGCAGTTTCTTTACAACATCGGCTTGAGTCCCCAGGATCCAGCGAGTATTCATCATTTATCTTATCTTCTCTTTTCGTGCTTCCCTTCTCTTCTTCTTTTTACCTCCTCTTTCCTCTCTCTCTCTTTCCCCTCTGTTTCTTTCTTTCTCTCTTCTTTTTTTTTTTTTTTTTGACTGATTGGCTTGCTTCTTTTTCTTCTTTCCTTTTCTCTCTCTCTTTTTGTTCTCTTTCTCTCTTTTTTTTTTTTTTTTTTTTTTTTTAAGAATGGACGCCGAAGCAGTGCGAAGGCTCGCTAGGGGCATGAGGGTCCACAAGAGAAAGGGCGCTACGACCTTCGGATCGGCGAAGAGGGCCAGGGCGGAGGAGACGAGCTCAGCGGCACCCATCCAGGCGGCCCCGGCCATCGACATTTCTCGGATGCCGAGCCAACAGCTCCCCGGGCCTCCTCGAGGAGTCCGTCGATTGGGGCCCCCGCCTCGGGGGTCCGCCCCACGGAGGCGCCCGCTGCGGGGAAAAGAAGGAAATCGATGGCCCGCAGGGCGAGTAGCCGCCGAAATGCTGCGGACGAGTCCCTCTGCTCCGAGGAGGGTTCGGAGAATCCCTTCAATGATAGGGACTTGATCAGGCGGCTGATCGACGGCTGCATTCTGCCTGACGTCGTGGAGAGGATCAACCGCGCCGATCCTGAGCAGCGGGCTTGGGATTCTTTGGGGTCCTTCCTTGAGGTGAGCGACTCTTCACTTACATGGCTATTCGGCCTTTGTACTGATTCCCTAGCTGTCTTTGCAGATTGGGCACCAGCTCCTCGCCTATATCAAGGTGATGAGACACACGAGGAGGGACATCCTCCAGGTGGAGGAACGCTGTCGGGCGGAGGTTGCTCGCCTCCAAGCAAAGACGGCCGAAGTAGCCGCCCTCCAGGAGGCCCTGGTAAGGGAGAAGAAAGCTCGGGAGGAGGAGAGACAGATCTTGGAGGAATCAGTGAGGAAGGCGGAGGCCGAGGTCGCCCACTTGGTCGAGCAAACTTCGGTCCTGATCTCGGAGGCCAGAGCCCTTGCGGTGGAGGAATTCAAGGCCTCCGCGGAGATGAGGGACCTGAATATCCAGTTCGGCCAGGAAGCGTTCATTAAGGGGTTCGAGCTCTGCAAGACAAGGTGGCCAAAAAATTCCCAGAGCTCGACCTCAGCTTCCTAGGCGAGGAGTCTGAGGATGAGGCCGGCCTCTCGTCAGCCGCCACTGCCGTCGCAGCCCCCGCGCCGAGTTCTCCACCCCCCACCCCTGAGGTCTGAGACCTTCGATCTTGTACCTTTATTTCATCGTAATTTTTCTTTTCCATTTGTCTTTAAAAATCATTCAATCAATAAAGTTGAATTTCTCATTGAGGATGGCTTCTCTTTCCTCCTCCCTCCTTCTCTCTGTTTTTCTTCCTACAATGAATCGTTCCTTGACGCCTTTACCTTCCGATGGCAGTGTCCTGCAGAAGCACTCCCCCTGCCCTTGGGGGTCCCGCTGAAATCGACGATCCAGCGGTTGAAAAAGGAGGCCCTTCACCTGACGAAGAAGTTAAAGAAGATGGAAGCCGAGCTCCGCAAATCGAGAGAAGGTCACTCTGAAGTCGCCGCTGAGGCCGCCCACTTTCGAAGTCTCCATGTGAAGGGGATCATGGAGTATAGCCGGAGGAAGGCAAACTTCGCAAAGGAGCTTGAGGAATGCAAGAAGAGCTCCAGCGACCGGATTTGGGCCCAGGCCGCCAGGATCAGCGCCCTCAAGGTGGAATTGTCCGCTGCGAAGGGGAAGATCGGCCAGCTGGAGGGAAGTTCATCCCGGCTCTTGGCCCGGGTCGACGATGACCAGAGATGGTCGCAGAAGGTTTCCGACCTTCAGCAGCAGCTTCAGGATGCCGAGGTGAGCCACGACGTGCAACGGGCTAGCTGGCGCAGGCAAGTGGAAGAATACAAAGGGAGATTCAGGACGGCTGCCGATGAAGTCGTCCGTCTCCAGAGATAGCTGGCTAGCAGGGCACAGCTTACTTCCGCCCAAGATTCTGAAGAGCTCCAAGCCCTAAGAGGCACCGTGGAGGGGATTTCTGTCTCTCTCGGGGAAAAGATAGCCGAGCTGCAGCAAGTAAAGATCCAACTGGCACTCGAGCGGCGGGCCATCGCGGAAGCGGAGGCAGAGTCCGAAGTTTTGAGGAAGAGGCATCGAAAGGTGGAGGCTGAGAGCCAGCAACTTCGTCGGGCACTCCAGGACGTGCTGCGGAAGAGGGAAGAGCTAGAAGAGGAGATTGAGAATCTGAGGCAGTCCTGGTTGAGGAACGGAATAGATAACTCTAGGTCGGAGGGAGCAGGGCCTTCTTAGAGCTCTTTTTGTCTTTCTGTCTTGTCATGTAGTTACTTCCTTTTTGTCGTTTTGCCCTTCTTTCCTTGGCCTTCTTGGCTTTGTAGTGTGTATATCAAAAATGGAATAAAAAGAGCGTTTTGTGTTACCTCATCTGCGCGTTGCATTAATATTGCCGTCTGCCAAACCTTTCTTGTCGTTTGACTTGTCTGATGTAGACGTCGTCAGGGGGCACCCGGTCGTCGATGCGTTAGCTCGCCTTTCTCGTCGTGCGTGGCCGCAAGCCCGAACTTGGTCGTCTGGGCCCCACATTATTTCGGAGATGTTGTTGTCTTCCTAATCGATGCCGAAAGTCTTCCTTGGCATCGTGGACGGAACCCGACTTTTGTAGGAGTCCGGGTGAAGTCTTCCCTGTGGGCGAAACCCGGCTCCCGTAGGAGTCCGGGTGAAGTCTTCCTTGTGGGCGGAACCCGGCTCCCGTAGGAGTCTGGGTGAAGTCTTCCTTGTAGACGGAACCCGGCTCCCGTAGGAGTCCAGGTGAAGTCTTCCTTATGGACGGAACCCGGCTCCCGTAGGAGTCCGGGTGAAGTCTTCCTTGTGGATGGAACCCGGCTCCCATAGGAGTCCAGGTGAAGTCTTCCTTGTGGACGGAACCCGGCTCCCGTAGGAGTCCGAGTGAAGTCTTCCTCGTGGACGGAACCCGGCTCCCGTAAGAGTCCGGGCGAAGTCTTCCTTGTGGGCAGAACCCGGCTCCCGTAGGAGTCCGGGTGAAGTCTTCCTTGTGGGCGGAACCCGGCTCCCGTAGGAGTCCGGGTGAAGTCTTCCTTGTGGGCAGAACCTGGCTCCCGTAGGAGTCCGGGTGAAGTCTTCCTTGTAGACGAAACCCGGCTCCCGTAGGAGTCCGGGTGAAGTCTTCCTTGTAGACGGAACCCAGCTCCCGTAGGAGTCCGGGTGAAGTCTTCCTTGTAGACGGAACCCGGCTCCCGTAGGAGTCCGGGTGAAGTCTTCTTTGTGGACGAAATCCGGCTCCCGTAGGAGTCCGGGCGAAGTCTTCCTTGTGGGCGGAACCCGGCTCCCGTAGGAGTCCGGGTGAAGTCTTCCTTTTTGTTCGAGCCAGTGTGAGGTTCTCCTCCCATTTTCGGCTTGGCTGTGGGGCTGCGTTAGGGCACTGTAAGGCCTCTCCCCCCATCTGGTCTAAAAGAACCGGGCCTTCGACTTTGCTCATGTCAGGACGAGGTTCTCCTCCTGTTCCTGACATGACTGTGGGGGCACATTAGGGCATTGTAAGGCCTCTCCCCCCATCCAGTCTAAAAGAACCGAGCCTTCGACTTTGCTCATGTCAAGACGAGGTTCTCCTCCTGTTCCTGACATGGCTGTGGGGGCACATTAGGGCGTTGTAAGGCCTCTCCCCCCATCCGGTCTAAAAGAACCGGGCCTTTGACTTTGCTCATGTCAGGATGAGGTTCTCCTCCTGTTCCTGACATGGCTGTGGGGGCACATTAGGGCGTTGTAAGGCCTCTCCCCCCATCCGGTCTAAAAGAATCAGGCCTTTGACTTTGCTCATGTCAGGACTGAAGGAACCAGATCTAGGGTTTCAGGGTTAGATCTTGAAACTTTTTCAAGATCATACAGCGGAAGACTAAAATAAATCAAAATTTATTTTCTAAGATCAGAAAATCCCTAGATCTAAGATCCTATTACATGATTATTACATAGCATTAAATCAAAAATTAAAATATATATAAATATAGTATGAATTACATGTTGATCATATCAACATGTTTCTATACTAGCTACATCTAATGTATGTATTAAATAATAGATCAGATCTATTACCTTGCAAGTTAGATGCTCTAACCTCGCTGATCCAGGCTTAAGGATGATGTTGCAAGCCGCACACGCGTCCGGCCTCTAGGAGTCGTCCACACGAGCCCACGAATCTCGATCAGAAGTCCTGCTTCAGGAAATCAGCACAGTATGCTAGTACTGTGCTGATCCTTCTTTGATGGTTGATCAGGTGCCTCCTTCTTCTTGATTTGGACTCTTCCAAAGATGGAAAGTAGAAGGAGGAGTTTCAGATCTGAGACACTCTCAGGAAACTCAAGATGGAAGGAGGAAAGATATGAAAATAAAAACCCTAGAAGAAGACCCTCTTCTTCTTCACATTTTCTCTCTAGACACCCAAACTTGTGTCTTTTATATCTCCACGACCCAAAGGTATTTCTCTCTGATTTTTGGATGACAGAAAGGCCTCTCAAAAAACTATCTCCCCTTAAAATTTTACGAAGAAACTCGTCTTACATAGAGAGATATGATAGAGTCCTTGTCTAGGTCAAACACCTAGTCAAGGCTTATCCAAACATGGCAAGTAAAGGGACGCCCAACTCTTGAGCACCTCCTTCATATTTTTGTGGATGGATCAATAGAAAAGGGTGCACAATGTAAACCCTAAAAGCCACAAAAATTCCAAAAAAAATTTGGATAAATTCGGTGCAAAATTGAAAGAGTTTTGGATTTCTAAAACTCTATCTCATAGAATTCGAAATCCAAACTTATTCCTTTTAGATTTGATCCAAATCACCTTCCATGTAAGAAAGAAGAGAGGAGACCTTTTGTGAACGTGGGAGAGATCTGGGAGAGGGCTTTTGTCGCACAAAATAAGTAGAGATTGGCGTTGAATAAGAGAGAGGGCGTGGAGAAGGTTTATGTGGTGCAAGGTGGAATCCTAGTCCTACTAGGATTCTGTCTCATAACTTGTTTTAATTTGGTTTCCCAAACCAAATCAAATCAAAATTAGATCAACCCAATTAAAATAGGTCTTAACCTAATTAAGAACTTAATTTAATCAGATTAAATTATATTTAAATCTGATTTAATTTTCTAATCAAATTAGAAATTAGATTGACCCAAGTCCTAGTTGAACTAGGACTAGTCTTTCCTTGCACTTGGCTTATCCAATAAACCAATTGGACTTGATCCAATCAAGCCCAAACTAAATCTAATTAAATAATATTTAATTAGACATAATCTCAGCCCATTGGCTTAATCAAATTAAGCCAATTAGCAATCAAATTACTAATCGATCTTCCTACAACACTTGCACTGGGTTAAATGTCAATCGTATTGATCATTTAACCCTAGAACGATTCTTAATCGTTGATCAACCATCCGATCGGATCATGAACTCTAATGTGTGTGACCTCATAGGTCCGAACCTAAGCCGGTAGCATAGGAACAAATTTCTATACCAATCGAAGTGACCATCTAGCAATGGTACCCGACGACCGGATAGGTCGAATGTGTAGAACAACATCCTTAGAACCCATGCGGATATAGTTTTCATATAATTCATCCCCTTGACCAAAATGATCATAGGACACCCCAGAGCTCAACTGTCAACTCTGATCAGGTTGTCCACATTGTATTTCAAAATATCAAATCCATCTGATGGATTACCCTGGCCAAGGTTTTGCTAAATTGAAATACAGCGACTCATTCTTCTCCAACTCTTGGAGTGGTCAATCCCATCTCGATCACACTCTGACTTCGCAAGTACTTGACTGTGCCCAGAAGCCTTCCGTCCCTGAATTAAAAATTCAGTTAGTCCAGTACCAAAGCATAGTGAGTTGCTTGCAAGTCACTGAGGCGATCTCAAGTCTAAGGGACACTTATACCTATATCCCATCAGAGACATTCTCGACAGCAGAATGCTCTGGAGTTGGTCACGTTCAATGACGATGTACCCTTACATCTCACCTGTATGCCATACCAGTGTCTCCACACTCCTTGGTTAAGAGGACAACCAACCCATATGGCCTACAGCGACCTATGCTTGATAGAAGCTGTCGTCCTTATTAACAGCCTATCATTTGGTCGTGAACAGTTTTAAGGACTAATCGATAAATCTTCTCTTTATCGAACTTAAATAGTCCTAAGGACTTCATCATAACAACGGAGTTCATTAGAAGATGAAAGCTTATGATGAAAATGCCAAATATATTTTATTTATTAACAAATCAATTACAATACTTGGTTGCTCAACCGTCAACAGCTTGACGATTGGCTTTTTAGGACACATTTCCCAACAACTCCCACTTGTCCTAAAGCCACTCGGCACAGTATCTAATACCCATCTTCGACTTATGGTTGTCGAACTCCTTTATTGCCAGGGCTTTAGTGAATGGGTCGGCTAGGTTCTCCTTTCAGTCGATCTTCTGAAGGTCGACGTCACCTCGATCCACGATCTCTCGGACCAGGTGGAAGCGGTGCAAGATGTGCTTCATCCGCTGATGTGCTTTGGGTTCCTTCACCTGAGCTATGGTACCAGTGCTGTCGCAGTAGAGCAGGACTGGACCATCGAAGGGGGATGCTACTCCAAGCTCATTGATGAATTTCCTCAGCCACACAGCTTCCTTCGCGACATCCGATGCTGCGATGTACTCCGCTTCACAAACAGAGTCCGCCACAGTATGCTGCTTGGAACTCTTCCAGCAGATGGCTCCACCATTCAGAGTAAAGATATAACCCGACACACTCCTGCTATCATCATGGTCAGATTGAAAGCTGGAGTCTGTGAACCCCACAAGTTTCAGATCTGACTCGCCATAAACCAACCATTGGTCCTTAGTATTTCTCAAATACTTAAGGATGGCTTTAACCACTTTCCAGTGGTTTTCTCCAGGATCAGATTGGTATCTACTCACTACTCCTAGTGAGTATGCCACATCTGGTCTTGTACATGTCATGGCGTACATGATAGATCCCACGGCTGAAGCATATGGGACTCTACTCATACGCTCTCTCTCTTCAGGAGTTGTCGGACAATCCTTCTTAGAGAGAGAAATTCCTTGGCCTATCGGTAGATAGCCCTTCTTGGAATTCTCCATGCTGAACCTCTTCAGCACAGTGTCTATGTACATGGATTGGGATAACCCAAGCATCTTTTTAGATCTATCCCTATAGATCTTCATCCCTAGGATGTAGGATGCTTCACCCAAGTCCTTCATAGAGAACTGTGATGACAACCAAACTTTTATTCCCTGTAGTACGGGGATGTCATTCCCGATTAAGAGAATGTCATCCACGTATAAGACAAAGAATACCACAACTGGACCATTTTTCCATTTATAGATGCAGGGCTCTTCTCCATTCTTAATGAAGCCATACGTTTTGATCACCTTATCAAAACGCATGTTCCAACTCCGAGAAGCTTGCTTCAATCCATAATTGGATCTCTGAAGCTTGCACACCTTGGACTCATCTGTGGATGTAAACCCCTCAGGTTGTATCATATACACCTCTTCGGTCAGCTCTCCATTCAGGAAAGCTGTCTTTACATCCATCAGCCAAATCTCATAATCCAGATGGGCAGCTATTGCAAGTATTATCCGAATAGATTTGAGCATTGCCACTGGAGAAAACGTCTCGTCATAGTCAATACCATAACGTTGACGATACCCCTTGGCAACCAGACGGGCTTTATAGGTCTCCACCTTTCCGTCTGCGCCCCTCTTCCTTTTGAAGACCCATTTACACCCAATGGGTTTAACCCCTTCAGGTGGGTCAACCAATGTCCATACATCGTTGACCTTCATGGACTCCATTTCGGATTTCATGGCTTTAAACAATTTCTCGGAATCAGATCTCTGCATAGCATCCATATAGGTGATCGGATCCTCATTATTCTCATCAAGTTCAATGGGATCACCATCCCGGATCAAGAAACCATAGTATCTGTCCGGCTGACGCGGTACTCTACCGGATCACCTTAATGGTGCAGGTATATTGGGGCTCCGGATCTGATCTAATCATATCCGACTCAGGTTCAGCTATTGGTGTCGGTCCTTCTACCTGTTGAACTTCATCAAGTTCAACCTTAGAGGCAACGGTTCCTTCACCAAGGAACTCCTTTTCTAAAAAGATTGCCTTAAGGCTGACGAACACCTTTTGTTCATCAGCATGGTAGAAAAAATATCCTTTTGTCTCTTTGGGGTACCCTATGAATGAGCATTTGTCAGACCTAGGTCCAAGTTTGTCTGTGACTAATCGTTTGACATAGGCCGGGCACCCCCAGACCCTAAGGTGTGAAAGTGCTGGCTTACGTCCCGTCCATATCTCATATGGAGTCTTAATTACAGACTTACTTGGAACTCTATTTAATAGATAACAAGCCGATTCGAGTGCATATCCCCAGAAGGATATCGGCAAGCTAGCAACACCCATCATGGATCGGACCATGTCTAACAGAGTCCGATTCCTCCTTTCAGACACACCATTATGCTGTGGTGTTCCTGGAGGAGTCCATTGGGAGAGAATTCCATTCTCTCCTAGATATGTGAGAAATTCACTAGAAAGGTATTCGCCTCCTCGATCAGATCGAAGAGTTTTAATACTCTTCCCAGTTTATTTTTCTACTTCACTTCAGAATTGTTTGAACATTTCAAATGAATCCGACTTATGTTTCATCAGATAGACATATCCATATAGGTATAGGTCATCCGTGAAAGCTATGAAGTAGAAATATCCACCTCTAGCACTGGTGCTCATGGGCCCACATACATCAGTATGTACTAGGCCCAAGAGCTCAGTAGCTCTCTCACCTTTTCCAGTAAAAGGTGACTTGGTCATT
>NC_026003.2:65261252-65279008 GCF_000442705.2 Elaeis guineensis
TTCTTGCAAAAGAAGCACTCTGCCTGGCTCTGGTCGTGCTTGCGCTTCTTGGTCTGACCCCGTGCTACTGTCCCAGCATAAGATTGCACCTTCTTATTTTTCTTCTTCTTGTTCTTCTTCCCCTTCCCAAAGGGTTGACGACGAGAAGAAAACCCTCCCACTACATTCACCGACTCCTTATGGAGTTGGTGATCCTTCTCAAAGTTCTGCAGCAACCCCAACAATCCGTGGTAGTTTACTGCAGGCTTTGTCATTCGAAAATGAGTAAGGAATGGGAGGAAGGACTTGGGCAAGGAATTAAGGATCGCATCCTTACCGAGCTGCTCGTGCAGAGGAAAGCCCAATTTGCTTATGCGCTCAATCATGTTGATCATGTACAGTACATGATCAGTGACTGAGGCCCCATCCCTCATCCGAGCATTGAAAATGGCACAACTAGTTTTGTGCCTTTCAACATCGTCAGGCTGCCAAAGGAGTCGTTCAACATTTGAAGCATCTCCTGTGGCTGGGCGTTCTCAAACCTTCGACTGAACTCGTCATTCATTGCTGCCAGCATAATACATCGAACGGTGGTGCAGTCATTGAGCCACTTCAAGTAAGTGTCTCGGATCGCCTTACTAGCGTTCGGAGCTGGCTCCTCAGGTGTTGGATCCGTTACTACATAAATGATCCGCTCATGCTCAAGGACGATTTTCAATTTTCGATACCAGCTATCGAAATTGGGTCCCATGAGCTTGTCATTATCTAATAATGACCGGAGCGATAGGGTAGTGGCCATAGCTGCTTAAAGAAAAATGAGACCTCTATTAGTACATAAATTAATACTAAAGACTTGGATTTTAGTCTAAAGTTTTTTCCAATATTTTTACGAACTGGTAGCCTCATTCTCCAATTCGAGGAATTATTTAATTCCTTAATGGGTATTAGAATCCACACAGACTACACACGAGCCCAACTTTGGTTGGTCAACCCATGTGCATCTATGGGTAGGTTCTTAACCAGTTGTTTCTCTAAACAACTTCTAGTAATTGATTTTGCCCCAGAACCTAATCAGTAGGCTTTGGCCTCCACTGAAAAGATCTGGTTAGGTCCAACCATAACATGACTTAATTTAGTGAATCGGACAATAAATGATCAGCCCGACTTTGGCCGGCCAACCTAACCACCATCAGAAAGACTCAATCAAATTATCATATTATGAATAATAATTCCATTAGCCAATGAGCACCAGGCCTTTGGGCCTCCAATGATCATTGAACTAATGGACTCATTATCACTCACTTAATGGGAGGCTATGACTTAGTTATCATTATAACTTAATCATTTTAGGGACCTAATAATTTTGAGGATTTTATTAAAGAATAGTAGAGAAAAAATCATCCAGCCAATTTCAATCCTCCCACTGACTTCATCAAGTCAGATTAAAAAAGGATTTAATTAAAGCTGCATTAGGAGCACCTAAATCAGTCACACTGATTTACCTAATGACATGGGTGAGCTCTAATCACCAAGTGATCTAATCAAAATCTAACTTACCAGATTGGCCAGGTAAGTGAGATCAGTGGTGGGGATTTGCCATTAACTCATCAATGATCGAATCAATGCGAGTAGCTCCCGCTTAAGAACCACTGGTCAAAACTGCCGAACTTACCTTAGACACCAACCGGTTCATTAGTTTTAATTTTGATCAACTTAGAAATAGGGCTCCACCGCGTAGCCATGAATTAAGTCCATCTTGGTCTAGATAAAGACATGGACCCATTCAACTACAACTATTGAAGTTGAGTCTAGAGTATCCTTGACCTAATCTAATTCAACTTTTGATTAGATTTGACCAATTACTCCAATTAGTCCATTTTTTAAACTAACCTTAGGTCTAACCCAATTATGGACCTAATTCAACTAACCCATTTACCCACAAGTTATGCAATTGTCTTAGGTCTTAATTCACAATTCTAGACCTACTAGACAACACTTAATTCTTTTAATTAAGTACCTGGGCTGATGGATCAGGGTTTGATATTTTGAAAATAATTTTCAAATTTGAAAGATTTTATTTTCTGTTCACCAAATGTGTTGACTCATTTCACAAACGGGTCAGCACATTTCATAAACAGCAATTCTATTGCTCATTTCATAACAGAAAATTACTCAAAATAAATCATAAATTTTCTTTTAGATCTAATCTAACACATTCATGATAAATTTCTTAATTAAGTCTTTCACTGCTTCATCGGCATGGGATATAATTGCATCGGCACCCCTACCGCCATAGGAGACCCCATCGAATGGGAAGAGAGGGCCTTTAAACCCTACTTTTCTCCTATGACCGGACGGCCATGGCAACCAACCCAATTAGATTACTTGCTACTTGGATCAAGTATATCTAAATATACCAATTTCAAAATTTAAATTTTAAATTTCAAATTTTAAATTTCAAATTTCAAATTTTAAATTTCAAATTTGAGATTTCAACAAAATTTCAAATTTCGAATTTCCAATCTTTGAATTTAAAATTTTGAATTTTGAATTTCAAATTTCAAATTTTGAATTTCAAATTTGAGATTTCAACCAAATTTCAAATTTAAATTTTGAATTTTAAATTTTAAATTTCAAATTTCAAATTTTAAATTTCAAATTTCAAATTTGAGATTTCAACCAAATTTCAAATTTCAAATTTTAAATTTCAAATTTGAAACTTCTAACAAATTTCAAATTTCAAATTTCAAATCTTTTTGAATTTTGAATTTTAAATTTTAAATTTCAAATTTAAACTTATAGATTACATCTTAATCTACGCATGCATATGTATATCATATTCTAGAACCATGCTCTGATACCATTTGAAGCGAAAATTTAGTGCAGGGGCAAAATAGTAATTTTAAAACTTTTCCAAAATTACTATTTTACAGCGGAATTATTAATTAATCTCATTAATTAATACTAATTAACCTTACACTAGGATCTAAATATGATACAACAGCATGCATTTAAATTTGAAATTCAAATTTGAATCAGTAAACATTTTACAGTACTGTGTTCAGAACACATCACCTTTTGCGGGTAGTCGATCACCGCAATCTGATCACCGTCGGGGGGCTCTGATCATCACATCACAGCCACACAAATGTCTGGCCTCTGTGGATCGTCCACATGAAGCTCCCATCTGATCAGCTCCTCACGAATGCTAGTTCTGATTTCACCCTTTTGATGGCAGATGTTGATCGAACTCCTTCGATCGATGTGTGCTGACTTTTTGGATGCTCTGGATCATTTGCACAATTGCTTGAGAGGCTGATGGATCTCCCCTAAAATTTGGTGGACTCACGACACTCGTGGCACACCAATCTCACTTCCCGAACCCTAGGTAGAAACCCTAGGGTACACACCAAAAACCCTGCGCCCAATTTTTTCTCTTTTCTTTCTTTTTCTCTCGGAAGGTTTTGGACCTTCACCTTAGCAGAAGCCTTCCTCACACCCCAAAGTTTCTCTCCTAAAATTTCTACATACGTCCCACCTTTCTCCTCTTTTTAAAACAACGTCGAACGTGTCTTATCCGCGTGAGAGGATAAAGACAAGAGGTTACACATTTGAATTCAAATCAAATTTGAATTCAAATGAAAACCAACTTATCCCTATCCTTTTGGGCGTGAGAAGAGAAGGGGCGTGGCTCTTTGTGCATGGAAAATGTTTCATGAGAAACTTTTTCTCGTGTAAGTAATGTGGCGCACAAAATGGATAAGGATGAAAGGGCAAGTGATAAGTTATCCATTCAAATTCAAACATGCTTTGAATTTGAATGGCTAACTAATTATTTTATCCATCCATATGGTGCACAAATGAGGGCGTGGGGAAGGGTTTCGCATGAGAAAAACTTCATGAGAAGTTTCTTCTCGTGAATTCAAATGAGTGCAAGGAAGTTGGGTGTCGCAGGGAATTTAAAACAAGGTGGTTTGATTCAAATTGAGCCAACCTAGTTTAAAATAGGTCAAGCACAATTAGACCAGATTAAACCCAACATAATTAGGCTTAATTAGGCTCAATAAAATCCTAATCAAATCAAGAATTAACTAAACCTAACCCCTGATCAAATCAGAGACTAAACCATCTTAGCGATTAGGTCAACATTTAACCTAATCGGGTCAATCCAAACTGAATCCAATTCAATTGGACTTGATCCAAAAATAATTACTCAATCAAATTGAGTTAATTAGTGATTAAATCACTAATTAAATCTCTCATAAATATTGAGTCCAAATTCGATGGGCAATCAGGCATCAGAGACCATCAATATGAAACCCTGATCAAAGAGTTCAAATTTCAAATTCAAAATTTGAAATTCAAAATTTTGACCCCGGTACCCAAAATGTGTGGAACTCATGATTAGAGAATCCTAATTCTCAATCATAGAGTTCCAGATAGATAAACTCATAATCAGCCATCAGATCAGAAAAGAACCTCTAATGTGTGTGACCCCGCAGGTTCGAACCTAAACCGTAGCACAAGAACCAATTTTGTACTAATCGAAGTGACCATCTAGCAATGGTACCCGATGATTGGATAGGTCGAATAATCACAATCGCAACATTCAGAACCTACGTGAATATGGTTACCGTATAATTCATCTCTTTTGACCCCTATGTTTAGGACGACTCAGGGTTAAACTGTCAACCCTGATGATATCATCCGAATCGTGCTCAACTCAATTAGTCCTGTGACTCCTCACTAGGACTACCCTGGCCAAGGTTTTGCTAAATTGAAACATGACTGTACACAGCTCCTAAACTGGAGTGGTCAATCCCATCTTGACACACGCACCGACAAGTCAAGTACTTGACTACACCCAGCAACCTTTCGTCACTGAATTAAAAATTCAGGTAGTCCAGTGCCTAAGTGCAGTGAGTTGCTTGCAAGTCACCGTGGCGGTCTCAGGTCGGAGGGACATTTATACCCATATCCCATCGGAGCAAATCTTGACAGTAGAAATAGCTCCGGAGTTGGTCACGTTCAGTGCAGATGTACCATTACATCTCACCTATATGCCATACCAGTGTCTCCACACTCTTTGGTTATGAGGACAACCAACCCATATGACACACAACGACCTATGCTCGATAAACGTTGTCGTCCTTGGTAACAACGTATCATTTGGTCACGAACATGTTTAAGGACTAAGCGACAAATCCTCCTTTGTCGAGTCTAAATAGTCCTAAGGACTTCACCACAACACAGGAGTTCATTAGAAGATGAAACATTTGTGATGAAAAAATATCAAAATAACTTTTATTTATTTATAATTCATGTACTAATACAAAAAGGAGCACAACCGTCAACAGGCTGACGATTGGCTTTGGGACACTATTCCCAACAATGGGTTGGTTGTCCTCTTAACCAAGGAGTGTGGAGATACTGGTATGCATACAGGTGAGATGTAAGGGTACATCTACACTGAATGTGACCATCTCTGGAGCTTTTTCTGCTATCAAGATTTACTCCGATGGGATATGGGTATAACTGTCCCTCCGACCTAAGACCGCCACGGTGACTTGCAAGCAACTCACAGCACTTAGGCACTGGACTGTGGAAAAATTCAGTGCAGAGGTAAAATAGTAATTTTAAAACTTTTCAAAATCATTATTTTACAGTAAAAATTATTAATTAATCTAATTAATTAATAAAAATTTATCCTACACTAGGATCTAAATATGATATATAGCATGCATGTATTTAAATTTGAATTTTGAATTTGAACAGTAAACACTTTACTGTAATGTGTTCAGAACACAAGACCTTTGTGCAGATAGTAGATCACCACAATCTGATCACCGTCGGGAGAGTCTGATCATCGTGATGCAGCCACACAGTGTGTCTGGCCTCTACAGATCATCCACATGAAGCTTTCGGTCTGATCGTCTTCACACGAGTGCTAGCTCATTGTAGAGCCCTTTCGACGGCTGATGCTGATCGAACTCCTTCGATCAATGTCTGTCGATTCTTTGAATGCTCTAAATTATTAGCAAACATGCTTGAGAGAATGATGAAGATCTTTCAAAAATTTGGTGGGCTCACGACATTCGTAGCTCACCTGCTCACTTCCCGGACTCCAGGCTGAAACCTTGAAGAACTCACTGAAACCCTGCGCACACTTTTTCTTTCTTTTCTTTCTTTTTCTCTCGAAAGGATATAGACCTTCACCTCACGCACAAGGATTCATCACGCCCAGATTTTCTCTCCAAAATTTTTCTTGCACACGCCCCACTCTTCTCCTCCTTTTAAAACAACAACCAAGGTCTTATCCACATGAGAGGATAAAGATGAGTAATTGCACATTTGAATTCAAATTAAATTTTGAATTCAAATAGAAACTAATTTATCCCTATCCACTAAAGGCTGAGAGAGGAGGGCTGGCTTAATTTGTGCATGAGTGATTTCATGAGAAATATTTTCTCATGTAATAAATGGGGCGCTAAAAGAAGATAAGGTCAAGGCACTAAGATTGGTTGCTCACTCAAATTCAAACTTTGTTTTTGAATTTGAATAGCCAACCAATCATCCTTATCCACTCATTAAGCGCATTAAAAAAGGACGTGAGAAAAAATTCATGAGAACTTCCTTCTTGTGAATTCAAATGGGCACAGTAGAAGTTAGGTGGCGCAGGGAGAATGGGTCAAGGTGGTTTCATTATTTAAACCAACCTAATTGAACAAATAAGTTAGACCCAATTAGACTAATTTAAACCCAACTTAATCAGGCTTAATTAGGCTCAATAAAATCCTAATCAAATCAAAAATTGATTAAGCCCAACCCCTGATCATATCAGGGACCAAACCATCTCGACGATTAGGTCAACTCTTAACCTAATCGGGTCAAACACAACTGAATTCAATTCAATTGTACTTGATCTAAAATTAATTACTCAATCAAATTGAGTTAATTAGTGATCAAATTACTAATTAAACCTCTAATAAATATTAAGTCCAAATCTGATGGGTAATCGGGCATCAGAATTCATCGATATGTAACCCTGATCGAAGAGTCCCAAACAGTGGGACTCTTAACCCCGGTACCCAAAATGTGTGGGACTCTTCATCAGCCATTAGATCAGATAGGAACCTCTAATATGTGTGACCCCACAGGTTCGAATCTAAGCTGGTAGCACAGGAACTAATTTCTGTACTAATCAAAGTGACCATCTAGCAATGGTACCCGACGATCGGATAGGTCGAATAGTCGCAATCGCAACACTCAGAACCTACATGAATATGGTTACTGTATAATTCATCCTTTTGACCTCTATGTTTAGGATGACTCAGGGTTAAACTGTCAACCCTGATTAGATCATCCGAATCATGCTCAACACAAACAGTCCTGTGACTCCTCACAAAGACTACCCTGGCCAAGGTTTTGCTTAATTGAAACACGACTGTACACAGCTCCTAAACTGGAGTGGTCAATCCCATCTTGACACACGCACCGACAAGTCAAGTACTTGACTACACCTAGCAGCCTTCCGTCACTGAATTAGAAATTCAGGTAGTCCAGTGCTTAAGTGCAGTGAGTTGCTTACAAGTCACTGTGGCGGTCTCAGGTCGGAGGGATATTTATACCCATATTCCATCGGAGCAAATCTTGACAGCAGAAGTAGCTCCAGAGTTGGTCACGTTCAGTGCAGATGTACCCTTACATCTCACCTGTAATCCATACCTGTGTCTCCACACTCATTGGTTAAGAGGACAACCAACCTATATGGCACACAATGACCTATGCTTGATAAACATTGTCGTCCTTGGTAACAACGTATTATTTGGTCGCGAACAGATTTAAGGACTAAACGATAAATCCTCCTTTGTCGAGTCTAAATAGTCCTAAGAACTTCACCACAACATAGGAGTTCATTAGAAGATGAAATATTTTATGATGAAAAAATATCAAAATAATTTTTATTAATTCATAATTCATATACATATACAAAAATGAGCACAACCGTCAACAGGCTGACGATTGGCATTGGGACACTATTCCCAACAATCTCCCACTTGGCCTAAAGCCAATCGATGCAGTATCTAATACCCATCTTCGACTTGTAGTCGTTAAACTCCTTCACCGAATGGTTTTAGTGAATGGGTCGGCCAGGTTCTCCTTTCCGTCGATCTTCTGAAGGTCAACGTCACCTCGATCCATAATTTCTCGGATAAGATGGTAGCGACGCAGAATATGTTTCGTCTGCTGGTGTGCCTTGGGTTCCTTCGCCTGAGCAATGACTCCAGAGCTGTCATAGTAGAGAAGAACTGGACCAACAAGGAAGGGTGCTACTCTGAGCTCGATGATGAATTTTCTCAGCCACACCACTTCTTTCGCAGCATCTGATGCAGCGATATACTCCGCCTCGCAAACTGAATCAGCCACTGCGTGTTGCTTGGAACTCTTCCAGTAGATAGCCCCACCATTAAGGATAAAAATAAATCCCGACACATTTTTGCTGTCTTCGTGATCAGACTGGAAATTAGAGTCTGTAAACCTATAAGTCTCAAGTCCGATTCACTATAAACAAGCCACTGGTCCTTAGTATTTCTTAAATACTTCAAGATGGTTTTAACAACCTTCCAGTGATTCTCCCCGGGATCAGATTGGTATCTACTCACTACCCCTAGTGAGTATGCCACATCTGATCATATACATGTCATGGCGTACATGATAGATCCCACTGCGAAGCATATGGAATCCTACCCATACGCTCTCTCTCTTGAGGTGTTGTCGGACAATCCCTCTTCGAGAGAGAAATTCTCTAGCCTATCAGTAGATAGCCTTTCTCGAAATTCTCCATGCTGAACCTCTTCAGCATAGTATCTATGTACGTAGACTGCGATAAACCAAGCAACCTTTTAGATCTATCCCTATAGATCCTCATCCCTAGGATGTAGGAAGCCTCTCCCAGATCCTTCATGGAGAACTGTGACGATAGCCAAATCTTTATTCCCTGTAATGCAGGGATATCATTCCCCATTAAGAGAATGTCATCCACATACAATACAAGAAATACTACTACTGGACCATTAGCCCACTTATAAATACAGGGCTCTTCTCCATTCTTAACGAAGCCATATGTCTTGATCGTCCTATCAAAATGTATGTTCCAACTCTGGGATGCCTGCTTAAGTCCATAAATGGACCTCTATAGTCTGCAAACCTTAGACTCATCTGTGGATGTGAATCCTTCAGGTTGTATCATATACACCTCTTCGTCCAGCTCTCCGTTTAGGAAAGCTGTCTTCACATCTATCTGCCAGATTTTATAGTCCAAATGGGCAGCTATCGCAAGCATAATCCGAATGGATTTGAGCATTGCCACAGGAGAAAATATCTCGTCATAGTTATACCATAACATTGACGATATCCCTTGGCAACCAGATGGACTTTATAGGTTTCCACCTTTCCGTCTGTGCCCCTCTTCCTCTTGAAGACCCACTTACACCCTATGGGTTTTACTCCTTCGGGTGGGTCAACCAATGTCCACACATCGTTGACCTTCATGGACTCCATTTCGGATTTCATGACCTCTAGCCATTTCTCAAAGTCGGGTCTCTGCATTGCATCCATGTAGGTGATCGGATTTCATCATTTTCATCAAGTTCGATAGGATCATCGTCCCGGACCAAGAAACCATAGTATCTGTCCGGATGATGTGGTACTCTATCAGATCGCCTTAAGGGTGCTTGAACAATGGGCTCCAGATCTGATCTAATCAAATCCGGTTCAGATTCAGCAACTTGTGTCAGTTTTTCCACCTGTCGAACTTCGTCAAGTTCGACCTTAGAGGCAACAGTTCCTTCATCAAGGAACTCTTTTTTCAAAAAGATTGCCTTAAGTCTGATAAACACCTTTTACTCATCAGCCAGGTAGAAATAATATCCTTTGGTCTCTTTTGGGTATCCTATAAAATTACACTTGTCAGACCTAGGTCCTAGCTTGTCTGTAATTAAACGTTTAACATAAGCCAGACACCCCCAAACCCTAAGGTGTGAGAGTACTGGCTTACGTCCTATCCATATCTCATATGACATTTTGGTTACAGACTTACTCGAAACTCTATTTAGAAGTTAACAAGTCGATTCGAGTGCATATCCCCAGAAGGAGATCGGCAGACTAGCAAACCCCATCATAGATCGAACCATGTCCAACAAGATCCGATTCCTCCTTTCAGATACACCATTATGCTGTGGTGTTCCTGGAGGAGTCCATTGAGAGAGAATCTCATTCTTTCCAAGATATGTCAGAAACTCATTGGAAAGGTATTTACCTCCTCGATCAGATCAAAGAGTTTTAATACACTTTCCAGTTTATTTTTCTACCTCATTTCGAAATAGTTTGAACATTTCAAACGACTCCGACTTATGCTTCATTAAATAGACATACCCATATCTCGATAGGTCGTCTGTGAAGGTTATGAAGTAGAAATATCCACCTCTTGCACTTGAGCTCATGGGTCCACATACATCAGAATGTACCAAAGCCAAGAGTTCACTGGCTTGCTCACCTTTTTCAATAAAAGGTGACTTGGTCATTTTACTAAGAAGACAGGACTCACAGGTTGGAAGTGATTCACGATCACCTACTTCAAGAATTCCTTCTTGAGCCAACCTGTTTATCCTGTTCTTATTGATATGACCTAGCCTACAGTGCCAAAGGTAGACTTCTGACATATTATCTATTCTAGGATATTTACTGGAGGTTTGAACCATATTAACAGGTTGTGATAGAAAGTAAATTCCATTATTAAGTTGTCCAACAAACATTGTAACACCTTTCAAAATGATATTGCAAATATTTCTTTTTATTAAAAATTGATAACCATGCATGGCCAAAAGGCCTACAGAAATAATATTTAATAAAAAGCTTGGACAATAGTGACATTCACTCAGAATTATATTTTGAGAATTGATTACAAGGTTCATGATTCCTAATGCTAAAACTGGAACTTTGCTTCCATCTCCAACGTTCAGGATCCTCTCGCCTTCATCAAATCTCCTACAGACCTGCAGACCCTGCATCGAATTACAAATATGATAAGGGCTTCCGGTATCCAATACCCAGGCAGTAGTATCACAAATGAAAAAGTTGCAAGGTGTTATCATATAAGTACCTTGCATTTTCTTTGGCCTGTTCGAATCTAGTGAGGCAATATATAGAAGACAGTTCCTTTTCTAGTGCCCCTGCTTCTTGCAAAAGAAGCACTCTGCCTGGCTCTGATCAGGCTTGCGTTTCTTGGTCTGACCCTGTGCAGACGTCCCGGCATGAAGCTGCACCTTCTTATTCTTCTTCTTCTTGTTCTTCTTCTTTTTCTTAAAGGGTCAACAACCAGAAAAAGACCCTCCCACAACATTCACCGACTCTTTATGGAGCTGGTGATCCTTCTCAAAGTTCTGCAGCAACCCCAACAAGCCGTGGTAGTTCACTGCAGGCTTTGTCATTCGAAAATAAGGAAGGAAAGGAAGGACTTGGGCAGAGAATTAAGGATCGCATCCTTACCGAGTTGCTCGTACAGGGTAAAACCCAGTTTACTTAGGCACTCAATCATTTCGATCATGTATAGTACATGATCAGTGACTGAGGCTCCATCTCTCATCCGAGCATTGAAAATGGCACAACTAGTTTTGTGCCTTTCAACATCGTTAGGCATGCCAAAAGAGTCATTCAACATTTGAAGCATCTCCTGTGGCTGGGCGTTCTCGAACCTGCGACTAAACTCATCATTCATTGCTGCCAGCATTATGCACCAGATGTTGGTGCGATCGTTGAGCCACTTCTAGTAAGTATCTCGGACCATCCCTCTAGCATTCAGGACTGGCTCCTCAGGTGTCGGATTCGTTACTACATAAAGGATCCGCTCATGCTCAAAAAATAATTTTTAATTTTTGATACCAGCTATTAAAATTAGGTCCCATGAGCTTGTCATTATCTAATAATGATCGGAGTGACAGGGTAGTGGCCATAGCTGCATAAAGAAAAATCAGACCTATATTAGTACATAAATTATTAACACTAAAGACTTGGACTTAGTCTAAAGATTCTCCTAGTATTTTTATGAATTGGTAGCCTCAACCTCCAATTCGAGAAATTACTTTAATTCCTTAGTGGATACTAGATCCACACAGACTACACACGAGCCCAACTTTGGTTGGTCAACCCATGTGCATCTATGGGTAGGTTCATAACTAGTTGTTTCTCTAAACAACTTCTAGTAATTAATTTTGCCCCAGAACCTAATCAGTAGGCTTCAGCCTCCACTGAAAAAATTTGGTTAGGTCCAACCATTAACATGATTTGATTTGGTGAATCGGACCAATTAATGATCAAGCCCGACTTTGGTCGGCCAACCTAACTACCATTAGAAAGACTCAAATCAAATTATCATACTATGAATGATAATTCCATTAGTCAATAAGCACTAGGCCTTTGGACCTCCAATGATTATTAAACTAATGGACTCATTATCACTCACTTAATGGGAGGCTATGACTTAGTTATCAATATAACTTAATCATTTTTAGGACCTAATAATTTTTTGAGGATTTTATTAAAGAATAGATGAGAAGATAAATTACCAGCCCATTTCAATCCTTCCACTGACTTCACCAAGTCAGATTAATAAGGATTTAATTAAGCCAGCGTTAGGAGCACCTAAATCAGTCAAACTGATTTACCTAATGACGGGTGAGCCCTAATCACCAAGTGATCTAATCAAAACCTAATTCACCAAGTTGGCCAGGTAAGTGAGATCAGTGGTGGGGATAAGCCATTAACTCGTCAGAGATCGAATCACTGCGAGTAGCTCCCACTTAAAAACCACTGGTCAAACTGCCAAACTTATCTTAGACACCAACCGGTTCATTAGTTTTAATTTGATCAACTTAGTAAATAGGGTTCTACCATGTAGCCATGAATTAAGTCCATCTTGGTCTAGTTAAAGACATAGACCCATTCAACTACAACTATTGGAGTTGAGTCTAGAGTATCCTTGACCTAATCTAATTCAACTTTTGATTAGATTTGACCAATTACTCTAATTTAGTCCATTTCTTTAAGCTAACCTTAGGTCTAACCTAATTATGGACCTAATCCATCTAACCCATTGACCTACAAGTTTATACAATTATCTTAGGTCTTAATTCATAATTCTAGACCTACTAGACAATACTTAATTCTTTTAATTAAGTATTTGGGCTGATGGGTCAGGGTTTGGCATTTCGAAAATAATTTTGAAATTTGAAAGGTTTTGTTTTCTGTTCACTAAATATGTTGACTTATTACACAAACATGTCAGCACAATTCATAAATAGCAATCCTATTGCTAATTATATAACAGAAAATAACTCAATCAAAATAAATCATGAATATTCCTTTCGCTACTTCATCTGTATGGGATATAATTGCATCGGCACCCCTACCGCCATAGGAGACCCCATCGAATGGGAAGAGAGGGCCTTTAAACCCTACTTTTCTCCTATGATCGGACGGCCATGGCAACCAACCCAATTCGATTACTTGCTACTTGGATCAAGTATATCTAAATATACCAATTTTAAAATTTAAATTTCAAATTTCAAATTTCAAATTTTAAATTTTGAATTTCAAATTTCAAACAAATTTTGAATTTTAAATTTCAAATTTTTGAATTTCAAATTTTAAATTTCAAATTTTGAATTTTAAATTTTGAATTTCAAATTTGAAATTTCAACCAAATTCAAATTTCAAATTTTTGAATTTCAAATTTTTGAATTTCAAATTTTGAATTTCAAATTTTGAATTTCGAATTTCAAATTTCAAAATTCAAATTTTGAATTTTGAATTTCAAATTTTTGAATTTTGAATTTCGAACAACTTTCAAAATTCAAAATTTAAATTTTAAATTTCAAAATTTAAATTTAAACTTTTAGATTACAACTTAATCTACGCATGCAAATATATATCATATCTAAGAACCCACTCTGATACCATTTGTGGGAAAATTCAGTGCAGGGGTAAAATAGTAATTTTAAAACTTTTTTAAAATTATTATTTTATAGTAAAAATTATTAATTAATCTAATTAATTAATAAAAATTTATCCTATACTAGGATCTAAATATGATATATAGCATACATGCGTTTAAATTTGAAATTCAAATTTGAACAGTAAACACTTTACTGTATTGTGTTCAGAACATAATACCTTTGTGCGGGTAGTAGATCACCGTAATCTGATCACTGTTGAGAGAGTCTAATCATCGTGATGCAGTCACACAGCATGTTTGGCCTCTGCAGATCGTCCACATGAAGCTCCCAGTCTGATCGACTTCACACGAGTGCTAGCTCGTTGTAGAGCCTTTTCGACAGCTGATGCTGATCGAACTCCTTCGATCGATGTCTGTCGATTCTTTGGATGCTCCAGATCATCAATAGATGTGCTTGAGAGGATGATGAAGATCTTCCTAAAATTTGGTGGGCTCACGACACTCGTAGCTCACCTTCTCACTTCTTGAACTCCAGGCTGAAACCCTGAAGAACTCACTGAAACCCTACGCACACTTTTTCTTTCTTTTCTTTTTTTTTTCTCTCAGAAAGATATAGACCTTCACCTCACGCACAAGGATTCATCACACATAGATTTTCTCTCCAAAATTTTTCTTGCACACGCCCCACTTTTCTTCTCCTTTTAAAACAACAACCAAGGTCTTATCCACGTGAGAGGATAAAGATGAGTAATTGCACATTTGAATTCAAATCAAATTTTGAATTCAAATGGAAACTAATTTATCCCTATCCACTAAGGTTGTGAGAAGAGGAGGGTGTGGCTTAATTTGTGCGTGAGTGATTTCATGAGAAATATTTTTTCATGTAATAAATGGGGCGCTAAAAGAGGATAAGGTCAAGGCGCTAAGATTGGTTGCTCATTCAAATTCAAACTTTATTTTTGAATTTGAATGGCCAACCAATCATCTTTATCCACTCATTAGGTGCATTAAAGAAGGGCGTGAGGAGGGCTTTACATGAGGAAAAATTCATGAGAACTTTCTTCTCATGAATTCAAATGGGCGCAGTGGAAGTGAGGTGGGGCAGGGAGAATGGGTCAATGTGGTTTCATTATTTAAACCAACCTAATTGAACCAAATAAGTTAGGCCCAATTAGACTAATTTAAACCCAACTTAATCAGGCTTAATTAGGCTTAATAAAATCCTAATCAAATCAGGAATTGATTAAGCCCAATCCCTGATCATAACAGGGACCAAACCATCTCGACGATTAGGTCAACTCTTAACCTAATCGGGTCAAACCCAACTGAATCCAATTTAATTGTACTTGATCCAAAATTAATTACTCAATCAAATTGAGTTAATTAGCAATCAAATTACTAATTAAATCTTTCATAAATATTGAGTCTAAATCTGATGGGTAATCGGACATCAGAATTCATCGATATGTAACCCTGATCGAAGAGTCCCAAACCAGTGGGACTCTTGACCCCGGTACCCAAAATGTGTGGGACTCTTCATCAGCCATCAGATCAAATAGGAACCTCTAATGTGTGTGACCCCAAGGTTCGAATCTAAGCCGGTAGAATAAAAATCAATTTCTGTACTAATCGAAGTGACCATCTAGCAATGGTACCCGACGATTGGATAGGTCGAATAGTTGCAATCGCAACACTCAGAACCTACGTGAATATGGTTACTGTATAATTCATCCTTTTGACCTCTGTGTTTAGGATGACTAGGGTTAAACTGTCAACCCTGATTAGATCATCCGAATCATGCTCAACTCAAACAGTCTTGTGACTCCTCACAAAGACTACACTGGCCAAGGTTTTGCTAAATTGAAATACGACTGTACACAGCTCCTAAACTGGAGTGGTCAATTCTATCTTGACACATGCACCGACAAGTCAAGTACTTGACTACACCCAACAGCCTTCCGTCACTGAATTAGAAATTCAGGTAGTCTAGTGCCTAAGTACAGTGAGTTACTTGCAAGTCACCGGAGCGATCTCAGGTCGGAGGGATATTTATACTCATATTCCATCGGAGCAAATCTTGACAGTAGAAATAGCTCCAGAGTCGGTCACATTCAGTACAGATGTACCCTTACATCTCACCTGTATGCCATACCAGTGTCTCCACACTCATTGGTTAAGAGGACAACCAACCTATATGGCACACAATGACCTATGCTTGATAAACATTGTCGTCCTTGGTAACAACGTATCATTTGGTCACGAACAGATTTAAGGACTAAACGACAAATCCTCCATTGTGAAGTCTAAATAGTCCTAAGGACTTCACCACAACATAGGAGTTCATTAGAAGATGAAACATTTTGTGATGAAGAAATACAAAAATATTTTTATTAATTCATAATTTATGTGCATATACAAAAATGAGCACAACCGTCAACAGGCTGACGATTGGCTTTGGGACACTATTCCCAACATGGACTACCTAAATTTCTAATTCAGTGACAGAAAGATGCTGGGTGTAGTCAAGTACTTGTTGGTGCGTGTGTCAAGATGGGATTGACCACTCCAGTTCTGGAGCTGTGTATAGTCGTGTTTCAATTTAGCAAAACCTTGGCCAGGGTAATCCTAGTGAGGAGTCACAAGACTGTTTGAGTTGAGCACGATTCGGATGATCTAATCAGGGTTGACAGTTTAACCCTGAGTCATCCTAAACACAGGGATCAAAAGAAATGAATTATACAGTAACGATATTCACGTAGGTTCTGAATGTTGCGATTGTGACTATTCGACCTATCCAGACATCAGGTACCATTGCTAGATGATCACTTCGATTAGTACAGGAATTGATTCCGGTGCTACCGGCTTAGGTTCGAACTTACGGGGTCACACACATTAGAAGTTCCTATTTGATCTGATGGCTGATGAAGAGTCCTAATGCTTGTGGACTATGAGTTTTTTGTGTCTGAGACTCTATGATCGAGAATCAGGATTCTCTGATCATGAGTACCACACATTTTGGGTACCGGGGTCAAGAGTCCCACTAGTTTGGGATTTTTTGATCAGGATTTCATATCGATGGACTCTGATGCCCGATTGCCTATCAAATTTGGACTTAGTATTTATGAGAGATTTAATTAGTGATTTGATCACTAATTAACTCAATTTGATTGAGTAATTATTTTTGGATCAAGTCCAATTGAATTAGATTCAGTTGGGTTTGACCCAATTAGGTTAAGTGTTGACCTAATCGCTAAGGTGTTTTGGTCACTGATTTGATCAGGGGTTGGACTTAATCAATTTTTGATTTGATTAAGATTTTATTGAGTCTAATTAAGCTTAATTAAGTTGTATTTAACTTATTCTAATTGTGCCTAACCTATTTTGATTAGGTTGGCTCAATTAGGTTCAAACCACCTTTACTAATCTCCCTGCGCCACCTCACTTCTCATGCGCCCATTTGAATACATGAGAAATGAGTTCTCATGAATTTTCTACCATGTAGAAGCCTTCCCATGCCCTCTCTTGTATGCCATTTATCTGGATAAAAATGGTTGGTTGGCCATTCAAATTCAATTGAAGTTTGAATTTGAATGGGGCAACCAACTCCATGCGCCAACTTGCCTTATCATCTTTTGTGCGTCATTTGCTTTACACGAGAAAGAGTTTCTCGTGTAAACTCTCCATGCACAAGAGAGCCCACACCCCTCTCTTCTCACGCATAGAGTAGATAGGAATGAGTTGGTTGGCATTTGAATTCAAATTCGAT
>NC_026003.2:65279108-65444512 GCF_000442705.2 Elaeis guineensis
ATCGACCATCAAAAGGGCATAGCCACGAACTAGCATTCGTGAGGAGCCGATCAGATCGAAAGTTTCGTGTGGATGATTCATAGAGGTCAGACACACTGTGTGGCTGTATTATGATGATCAGACCCTTCCGATGGTGATCAAATTATGACGATCGACTACCCGCACAAAGGTAATGTGTTCTGAACACATAACAGTAAAATGTTTACTGTAGAAGTTTGAATTTCAAATTTAAATGCATGCTATGTATATATCATATTTAGATCCTTGTGTAAAGTTTATACATATTAATTAATTAGATTAATTAATAATTTTTATTGTAAAATAATAATTTTGAAAAAGTTTTAAAATTACCATTTTACCCCTGCACTTAAAATTAGCTACATCTTCCAACGACTCCCACTTGTCCTAAAGCCACTTGACACAATATCTAATACACATCTTCATCTTATGGTTGTCGATCTCCTTAATCGCTAGGGCTTTAGTGAAGGGGTCGGCCAGGTTCTTCTTTTCGTCGATATTTTGAAGGTCGACGTCACCTTGATCCACGATCTCCCGGACCAGGTGGAAGCGGCACAAAATGTGCTTCATCCCTGATGTACTTTGGGTTCCTTCGCTTGAGCTATGGCACCAGTGCTGTCGCAGTAGAGTAGGATCGGACCATCAAGGGAGGGTGCTACTACGAGCTCGGTGATGAATTTGCTCAGCCACACAGCTTCCTTCGCTGCATCCGATGTTGCGATGTACTCCACCTCACAAATAGAGTCTGCCACAGTTTGCTGCTTGGAACTCTTCCAGCAAATGGCTCCACCATTCAGAGTAAAGATATAACCTGACACGCTTCTGCTGTCATCATGGTCAGATTGAAAGCTAGAGTCTGTGAACTCCACAAGTTTCAGATCTAACTCACCATGAATCAACCATTGGTCTTTAGTATTTTTCAAATACTTAAAAATAGCTTTAACTACTTTTTAGTGGTTTTCTCCAGGATTAGATTGGTATCTACTCACTACTCCTAGTGAGTATGCCACATCTGGCCTTGTACATATCATGGCGTACATGATAGATCCCACAGTCGAAGCATATGGACTTTACTCATACGCTCTCTCTCTTCAAGAGTTGTCGACAATCCTTCTTAGAGAGAAAAATTCCATGGCCTATCGGTAGATAGCCCTTCTAGAAATTCTCCATGCTGAACCTCTTCAGCACAGTGTCTATGTACGTGGACTAGGATAACCCAAGCATCCTTTTAGATCTATCCCTATAGATCTTCATCCCTAGGATGTAGGATGCTTCACCCAAGTCCTTCATGGAGAACTGTGATGATATCCAAACTTTTATTCTTTGTAGTGCGGGCATGTCATTTTCGATTAAGAGAATGTCATCCACGTACAAGACAAAGAATACCACAACTGGACCATTTGCCCATTTATAGATGCAGGGCTCTTCTCCATTCTTAACGAAGCCATACATTTTGATCACCTTATCAAAATGCATGTTCCAACTCCAAGAAGCTTGCTTCAATCCATAAATGGATCTCTGAAACTTGCACACCTTGGACTCATCTGTGGATGTAAACCCCTCAAGTTGTATCATATACACCTCTTCGATCAACTCTCCATTCAGGAAAGCTATCTTTACATTCATCTGCCAGATCTCATAATCCAGATAGGTAGCTATTGCAAGCATTATCCGAATGAATGTGAGCATTACCATAGGGGAGAATGTCTCATTATAGTTAATACCATAATGTTGATGATACCCCTTGGCAATCAGACGGGCTTTATAGGTCTTCACCTTTCCATCTACGCCCCTCTTCCTTTTTGTTGGTGCAAAATTCTGCCGATGTCGGAGAAGCTAGAGTTGAGATGAGCACAGCCGCCGTCAGGACCTACAAGGAAAGTCTAAATCAGAGTTGGGGGTGCTCCGGCAAGACCCTCTGACGCTCGAGTCAGTACTCTGCTTCAACAGAAATGGAGTGCTCAAATGGAATTTTGATAGAGTTTCGAGATAGAGTTTAGAGCTTAGAGAAGAACGTATCTGAGGTGTCCCTTTTATAGACGGAGAGCGTAACTGATTGACAGCGACATTTGTAACTGCCTGGTAGTGGGCCGTTCAGGGCCACGTGGAGTTTGTTACAGAGAGTAGTGGCGTCAGGAGATCGTTCATGGCCATGTGGAGTTTGTTACAGAGAGTGGGGTGGTGTTTGTGTCGCGACTTGCCAGAGAGTGGTGGAGCCACGCAGAATCCGTTACAGTGAGTGGAGTAGGATAGTGGCCATTGTCATGACTTGCGAGAGAATTTGGATCTATCAGCTGAAGCTCGACTGGGATGTCTGATGGAACGGAATGGCTCTCTGTCTCATCGATCCAGGAGAAGCTCGGATATTTTTGAGGTTGCTGACGGGTTTACTGCTGTTGGGTGCCTAGAGTGCTGATGCTGCAGGTGGGAGTCATCTATTGTAGAAGCTTGGATGGAGACTGTTGGGGAAGTTCGATTTCATGAGGAATCTGACAGAGGGTCGATCGGCAGTGGACTTCAGATGGTGTTGGGGAGGTTCATCTACTGGAGGGGTCTGGAGGATCCTGTGGAAGTTCGGTTGGTATTGTTGAAGTCCGACTGACGCTATTGAAGGTTGATGGCTGGGGAGGTACGGTAGACATCGGAGGTGGTCGGCCATCGTAAAAATCCAGCTGCTGGAGCCCGTCTGTTGTAGAAGTTCGTCCGGAATCCATCTGCTATGAAAGTTCAGATGGAGTCCGATTCTTGTAGAAGGCTGAAAGGAGGCGCTTATTGTAGAAGCTCGATCGAAGATTGATTGTCATGGAAGCTCGGAGTAGTGACCTGGCCGATGGAGCCTGTCCCGTTGTAGAAGCTTGTTTGGGATCCATCCACTGTAGGAGCTCGGAGTAGAGATCCGGGGTAGACCGCCTGCAGTAAAAGTTCAGAGTAGACTGCTTGCGGTTGGTGAAAGTTTGGAGTAGAGTCGTCCGTGGCCGGAAGAAGTCTAGAAGGGGTTCGGAGAATAGTTGATCACTGTAGAAAATTGGCTGATAGTGAAGCCCAGAGAGTATTTGGAGCAGTCCGATAGATGAATGGAGAAGCTCATTGTCAGAGAAGCCCGGACGGTATTATGGAAGCTCGGACGGTCGAGGGAGTTCAGAAAGATGCCACACAAGTTCGAAAGCTGAAAAAGCCCTAGAAGGGTCAGCCTTTTACAATCTTCGGCTGGGGGTATTTTATACTCAACACCAGTCCCCCTACTTTCGAGTTCGGGTTCTGAATGAAGGGAGTACAAAAAAATTTTCACAGTCGAAGTTGCCTCCCTTGTTTTTTGCACTCCGTGGTCTCCAGATATTTTGGCACTTGGCGCACTGGTGCCAGAGCCTTTTCAAATCGAGGTGATCCGAAAAGATTTTTTTGGAATTTTTGCTGGAGCGTGGCTCTAGGTACGGCACAATAATGATTTTGTCAGCTATCAGCCATTTTCAACCGTCTGCCATAGTGAGTGGGACAAGCGGCGAGTGCAGGTCGGCCAGAGGAGATCCGCAATCATTACTGCACCGGTCCCTGTTACCTATTTAAACCCGCTCCCCCTTTTAGGGATTTCAATTTGCCTGGGAGTCCTGTTGGTGCCCTTCTTCTTCCCCGAGAGTTCCATCCCTTTCGGCCTTAGGTGTTCTTCAAGTCGATCCCCATCTCTGCCTCTCTGCACTCCTCGGACCAACCTAGGTTAGTTTCAGAACTCCCTTTTTCACTTTTTCTCTTGCTGTTCTTCTTTCATTTTTCTTCTGTTACATTCTGCCTGTTCAGTTTTCGCGAGTGCCTCTTCTCTTATTTTTCTCAATTTTTTCAAGATTTTTAGGGTTTTTGCTCGATTCATAATATCCTCCAGCACTTCCTCCTCTAGCAGTTCTAGGAGTTCGTCCGTTCCAATCCCACAAGATTTTAGCTCGATAGAAGAACCCCGTCTGATCTTTGTTCCAGACACCATCCCCAGCTCTCTGACTCTGGAGGAACTCTCACTGATTAGGATTCAGTACGGAGTTCCTCCAGAGTACGAGCTAGAGCTTCCTGGGCCAACTGGCTGGGCTAGCGCTCCTCCCCCTGGCTGCTTCTGTTTATACCTGGAGACCTTCCGCGCCAGACTTTGACTTCCACTTTCACCTTTTGTCATCGCTCTCTTTTGCTTTTTAAACATTTCTTTAGTTTCTGTACTGCCAAACTCCTTTTGATTTTTGATAGGGTTTCTTTCCCTCTATCGCCTAGCCGAAGTCCAGCCAACCCTTTTCCTGTTCAAAAATTTCTATACTTTCAAGTGTCACCCTTCGGCAAAGGACTGATAGTACTTCTCCCCCCAGTTCGTAGAAAGGGGTTGTTGAAAGGTGCCCCCTCTTCTATCCACAACTGGAAGGAGAGGTTCTTCTACGTCTGATGCCCGACCTTGAAATTGGGATTACCCCCCTGGGGCTCTCTGAGGGATTCCGTCCGTCGAGCTTCTAGCCTGGAAAGGAATGACCTCGAAGCCTCCAATAAGCTCGAGGCCTATCCAGCCCCCCTCCTCTCTGAACTTCTGAAGGAACAGCTCTTGATCAATGTCGACCTGAGCCCTCTTGATCCTGTCGGTACTATCATTATTATATATATATATATATTTTTTTTTTTGCTGCTTTCTCTTTCTCTTATTCTATTTTTGAGCCGTGTCGATCTTCTTTTATTGGAGATATGGACATAGGCATGGCTCGGAGGTTAGCCCAGGGTCTCAAGATCCATAAGAGAAAAGGCACCGCGACTTTGGGGTCAGCGAAGAGATCCAGGATAGAAGTGATGAGCTCGACCACACCTGCACAAGTGGCCGTTGCCGTCAATGCCTCCTCTGACATCGAGCCCGAAGTCCCCCGAGCCTCTTCAAGGAGCCCCCGATCGAGGATCCCGCTCCAGAGGCTCGTCCGAGGGGGCATCGGGCCGAAAGGAGGAGGAAAAAGAAGACCCTGGCCCGCAGGAGCCGCAGCCGCAAGGCTGCCATCGAGGGGGCCAATGGCTCCGAGGAAGATCTGGGGGAAAATCCCTTCAACAATAGGGATTTAATAAAGAGGCTGGTTGAAGGGTGCATTCTGCCCAGGTCATCCAGAGGATCATCCTTGCTGATCCAGAGCTATGGGTCTGGGACTCTCTGGGATCTTTTCTCGAAGTAGGTCAATTCATTTTTTTCTTTTTCTTGCTTCTCTACTTAGTTTACTTCTTAGCCTTTATATTGACTCTCCGACCTCTCTTGCAGATTGGACACCAGCTCATCGCCAACATCGAGGCGATGAAGATCGCCAAGAGGGAGGCAGCTCGAGCAGAGGAGGGTCGCCTGGCTGAGGCCGCCTGCCTCAAGGAGAAGATCGCCGAGGTCACAAGTCTCCAGGAGGCACTGCAGAAGGAGGGACAAACCTCGTCTGATCTGAGGGCCACCTTGAAGGAGGAGAGAAAGAAGGCAGAGGCCGAGATCTCCGAACTGAAGGCACAGGTCTCCGAGCTGAAGGTGCAGATCCTGTCCCTGGTCTCAGAGGTAGGGGCCCGAACAGTGGAGGAGTTCAAGGCCTCCTCCGAGATGGAGGATCTGCAGGTCCAGTTCGGCCAGGATGCCTTCATCAAGGGTTTCGACCTCTGCTAAGGGAAGGTGGCTGAAAAGTTTCCCAAGCTGGACCTCGGCTTCCTGGATGAAGCATTCGACGATGAAGCCGGATCTTCCGAAGCTGCTGCCGGTCCTCCTCCAGCCGGACCTCTTCAACCGCTGCGGCCACCACGACCGACCTTCCGGGGGTGCCGAGCTTTTCCACTTCTGTTCCAAAGGTCCGAAACCTCTAATTTTATATTTTTTCTTTGTGGATCTTTCTTTGTTCTCATATACTTAAAAACTATTTAATCAATGAAATCAGATTCTTCCTTACAGAGAGCTCTTTTTTCTTCTTCTACATTCTTTCCCTTTTCTTCTATCTTCTTGCACTAATTTGAGTCATGACGCTTTTGTCTCTCAATGATAGTGCCCTACCGAAGCCTTTCTCCTACCACATGGGATTCCTCTGAAGTTGATGATCTGAGACCTCAAAAGGGAAGTTCGTTACTTGACGAAGAAATCAAAGAAGCTGGATGACGAACTTTACCGACTGAGGAAGAGCCATTCGAAAGTCACTGCAGAGGCAATTCACTTTCAGGACCTCCACAGAAAGGGTCTCATGGACTATACCCGGAGGAAGGCTGACTTCATGATGGAGCTTAAGGAACTCCAAAAATGTGCCAGCGATCGATCTTGGACTCAGGCTTCCAAGATCAGCTCCCTTGAAGTCGAGCTAGCGGCCGCACGGGAGAAGATCGACCAATTGGAAGGGAGCTCATCCTGGCTCACAATCCAGGCCCACCGTGATCGAGACTAGTCGAAGAAGTTCTTCGACCTTCAGAAGCAGCTGTAGGATGTTGAGCAAACTACAACACCTACCGAGTCGGCTAGAGTGGGCAAGTAGAGGACTACCGAAGGAAGCTCAAGACGACGACCGATGAAGTTGCCTACCTTCAGAGGTAGTTGTCTGAGAGAGTCCAGGCCATCTCTACACCAGGTTCCGACGAGCTTTGCTTCTTGAGGGGGACCATGGAAGAACTGTCTGTGGCCCTTGGGTAGGAGAAGGCCAAACTGCAGCGACTGAAGAGGGGCACAGACGGAAAGATAGAAACCTATAAAGTCCGTCTGGTTGTCAAGAGATATCGTCAATGTTATGGTATAGACTATGATGAGATGTTTTCTCCTGTGGTAATGCTCAAATCCATTCAGATTATGCTTGTGATAGCTGCCCATCTGGACTATGAAATCTGACAGATGGATGTGAAGATAGCTTTCCTAAATGGAGAGCTAGACGAAGAGGTGTATATGATACAACCTGAAGGGTTCACATCCACAGATAAGTCTAAGGTGTGCAGGCTACAGAGGTCCATTTATGGACTTAAGCAGGCATCCCGGAGTTGGAACATACATTTTGATAGGACAATCAAGATGTATGGCTTCGTTAAGAACGGAGAAGAGCCCTGCATTTATAAGTGGGCTAATGGTCCAGTAGTAGTATTTCTTGTATTGTATGTGGATGACATTCTCTTAATCGAGAATGATGTCCCTGCATTACAGGGAATAAAGATTTGGCTGTCGTCATAATTCTCCATGAAGGATCTGGGAGAAGCTTCCTACATCCTAGGGATGAGGATCTATAGAGATAGATCTAAAAGGTTGCTTGGCTTATCCCAGTCCACGTACATTGATACTATGCTGAAGAAGTTCAACATGGAGAATTCCAAGAAAGTCTATCTACCGATAGGTTATGGAATTTCTCTCTCGAAAAGAGATTATCTGACAACACCTCAAGAGAGAGAGCGTATGGGTAGAATTTCATATGCTTCGACAGTGGGATCTATCATGTATGCCATGACATGTACATGATCAGATGTGGCATACTCACTAAGGGTAGTGAGTAAATACCAATCTGATCCAGGGGAGAATCACTGGAAGGTTGTTAAAACCATCCTGAAGTATTTAAGAAATACTAAGGACCAGTGGCTTTTTATGGTGAATCGGACTTGAGACTTATAGGGTTTATAGACTCTAGTTTCCAGTCTGATCACGATGACAGCAAGAGTGTGTAGGATTTATTTTCACCCTTGATAGTGGGGCTGTCTGCTGGAAGAGTTCCAAGCAGCACACAGTGGCTGATTCAGTTTACGAGGCAGAGTATGTTACTGCATCGGATGCTACCAAAGAAGTGGTGTGGCTGAGAAAATTCATCATCGAGCTCGGAGTAGCATCCTCCCTCGTTGGTCCAGTTCTGCTCTACTATGACAGCACTGGAGCCATTGCTCAGACGAAGGAACCGAAGGCACACCACCGGACGAAGCATATTCTGCACCGCTACCATCTCATCTGGGAAATCATGGATCACGGTGACGTTGACCTTCAGAAGATCGACGGGAAGGAGAACCTAGCCGACCCATTCACTAAAGCCATTACGGTGAAGGAGTTCGACGACTTCAAATCGAAGATGGGTATTAGATACTGCACCAATTGGATTTAGGCCAAGTGGGAGATTATTGGGTATAGTATCCCAAAGCCAATCATCAGCCTGTTGACGGTTGTGCTCATTCTTTTATTAGTATATGAATTATAAATAAATAAAAATTATTTTGGTATTTTCATCATAAATTATTTCATCTTCTAATGAACTCCTATGTTGTGATGAAGTCCTTAGGACTATTTAGACTCGACAAAGAAGGATTTGTCGTTTAGTCCTTAAACCTGTTCGCGACCAAATGATATGCTGTAACCAAGGACAACAATATTTATCAAGCATAGGTCATTGTGTGCCATATGGATTGGTTGTCCTCTTAACCAAGGAGTGTGGAGACACTGGTATGGCATACAGGTGAGATGTAAGGGTACATCTGCACTGAACGTGATCGACTTTAGAGCTTTTTCTGCTGTCAAGATTTGCTCCGATGGGATATGGGTATAACTGTCCCTCTGACCTGAGACCACCATGATGACTTATAAGTAACTCACTGTACTTAGGCACTGGACTATCTGAATTTCTAATTCAGTGACGGAAGGATGCTGGGTGTAGTCAAGTACTTGACTTGTCGGTGCGTGTGTCAAGATGGGATTGACCATTCCAGTTCTGGAGCTATGTACTGTCGTGTTTCAATTTATCAAAATCTTGGCCAGGGTAGTCCTAATGAGGAGTCATAGGACTATTTGAGTTGAGCACGATTCGGATGATCTAATCAGGGTTGACAGTTTAATCCTGAGTCATCCTAAACACAAGGGTCAAAGGGGATGTATTATACAGTAACCATATTCACGTAGGTTCTGAATATTATGATTGTGACTATTTGACCTATTCGAATGTTGGATACCGTTCCTAGATGGTCACTTCGATTAGTACAGGAATTGGTTCCTGTGCTACCGGCTTAGGTTCGAACCTGTGGGGTCACACACATTAGAGGTTCCTATCTGATCTGATGGCTGATGAAGAGTCCTAATGCTTGTAGACAATGAGTCCTATGAATCTGGACTCTGTGATCAAGAATCAGGATTCTTTGATCACGAGTACCACATATTTTGGGTACCGAGGTCAAGAGTCCCACTGGTTTGGGACTTTTTGATCAGGGTTTCATATCGATGGACTCTGATGCCCGATTGCCCATCGAATTTAAACATAATATTTATGAGAGGTTTAATTAATGATTTAATCACTAATTAACTTAATTTGATTGAATAATTATTTTTGGATCAAGTCCAATTGAATTGGATTCAGTTGGGTTTGATCCGATTAGGTTAAGTGTTGACCTAATCGCTAAGGTGTTTTGGTCACTGATTTGATCAAGGGTTGGGATTAGACAATTCCTAATTTGATTAAGATTTTATTGAGCCTAATTAAACCTAATTAAGTTGAGTTTAACTTAGTCTAATTGTGCCTAACCTATTTTGATTAGGTTGGCTCAATTAGGTTCAAACCACCTTAACTAGTCTCCCTGCGCCACCTCACTTCTCATGCGCCCATTTGAATTCATGAGAAACGAGTTCTCATAAATTTTCTCCCACACAGAAGCCTTCCCATGCCCTCTCTTTTGCACCATTTATCTAGATAAAAATGGTTGGTTGGCCATTCAAATTCAAATGAAGTTTGAATTTGAATGGGGCAACCAACTCCATGTGCCAACTTGCCATATCTTCTTTTGTGCACCATTTTCTTTACACGAGAAAGAGTTTCTCATGTAAACTCTCCACGCACAAGAGAGCCCACACCCCTCTCTTCTCACGCATAGAGTGGATAGGAATGAGTTGGTTGGCATTTGAATTCAAATTCAATTTGAATTCAAATGAGCAACCACTTATCTTTATCCTCTCACGTGGTAAAAATACTGCAAAGATGCGGTCTTGCATTGTTTTAAAAAAAAGATAAGATAGGGCATGTGCAGTAGACATCTAAGAGAGAAGGGTGGCGTGAGAGAGCTTTCCTGTGTGAGAAAAGAAAAGAAAAGGAGAGAAAAGAAAGAAACAAGTGGGCGCAAGTTTCTTCGGAGTGTACCCTAGGGTTTTGGCTTAGGGTTTAGGAAGTGAGAATGTGAGCTACGAGTGCCGTGAGCACACCAAACTTCAGAGAGAATATCATCAACCTCTCAAGTGCATCTGCTGATAATTTAGAGTATCTAAGGAGTCGGCAGATCAAGATCGAAGGAGTTCAATCAATATCGGCCATCAAAAGGGTACAGCCACGAACTAGCATTCGTGAGGAGCCGATCAGATCGAAAGTTTCATGTGGATGATCCATAGAGGCCAGACACACTGTGTGGCTATGTTGTGATGATCAGACCCTTTCGATGGTGATCAAATTATGGTGATCGACTACCCGCACAAAGGTAATGTGTTCTGAACATATAACAGTAAAATATTTACGGTAGAAGTTTGAATTTCAAATTTAAATGCATGCTATGTATGTATCATATTTATATCCTTGTGTAAAGTTTATACATATTAATTAATTAGATTAATTAATAATTTTTATTATAAAATAGTAATTTTGAAAAAGTTTTAAAATTACCATTTTACCCCCACACTTAAAATTAGCTACAAATGGTATCAGAGCGGGTTCTAAAATATGATATACATTTGCATGTTTAGATTAAGTTGTAATCTAAAAGTTTAAATTTGAAATTTGAAATTTAAAATTTAAATTTGAATTTTAAAATTTGTTCAAAATTCAAAATTCAGAAATTTGAAATTCAAAATTTGAATTTTGAATTTTGAAATTTGAAATTCAAAATTCAAAATTTAAAATTTAAAATTTGAAATTCAAAAATTTGAAATTTGAAATTTGAAATTTGATTGAAATTTAAAATTCAAAATTTAAATTTAAAATTTAAAATTTAAAATTTAAATTTTAAAATTGGTATATTTAGATATACTTGATCCAAGTAGTAAGTAGTCTAATTGGGTTGGTTGCCATGGTCGTCCGGTCTTAGGAGAAAAGTAGGATTTAAAAGCCCTCTCCTCCCATTCGATGGGGTTCTCCTATGGCGGTAGGGGTGTCGCTGTAATTATATCCCATGCAGATGAAGCAGTGAAAGGAATTAATTGTAAAGGTTCAATTATGAAATTTATCATGAATGTGTTTGATTAGATCTAAAGGAATATTTATGATTTATTTTGATTGAGTTATTTTCTATTATTAGCAATAGGATTGCTGTTTATGAAATGTGCTGATCTGTTTGTGAAATGAGTCAACACATTTGGTGAACAAAAAATAAAATCTTTTAAATTTGAAAATTATTTTCGAAATGCCAAACCCTGATCCATCAGCCCAAATACTTAATTAAAAGAATTAAGTATTGTCTAGTTGGTCTAGAATTGTGAATTAAGACCTAAGACAATTGCATAAACTTGTGGATCAATGGGTTAGATGGATTAGGTCCATAATTGGGTTGGACCTAAGGTTAGTTTAAAGAAATGGACTAAATTAGAGTAATTGGTCAAATCTAATCAAAAGTTGAATTAGATTAGGTCAAGGACACTCTAGACTCAACTCCAATAGTTGTAGTTGAATGGGTCCATGTCTTTAACTAGACTAAGATGGACTTAATTCATGGCTACGCAGTGGAACCCTATTTCTAAGTTGATCAAATTAAAACTAATGAACCGGTTGGTGTCTAAGGTAAGTTCGGTAGTTGACCAGTGGTTCTTAAGTTGGAGCTACTCGCATTGATTCGATCTCTGACGAGTTAATGGCATATCCCCACCACTGATCTCACTTACCTGGCCAACCTGGTGAGTTAGGTTTTTATTAGATCACTTGGTGATTAGGACTCACCCATGTCATTAGGTAAATCAGTGTGACTGATTTAGGTGCTCCTAATGCCGGCTTTAATTAAATCTTTTTTTAATCTGACTTGGTGAAGTCAATAGGAGGATTGAAATTAGCTGGTTAATTTTTTCTCTTCTATCCTTTCATAAAAATCCTCAAAAATTATTAGGTCCTAAAATGATTAAGTTATAGTGATAACTAAGTCATAGCCTCCCATTAAGTGAGTGACAATGAGTCCATTAGTTTAATAATCATTGGAGGCCCAAAGGCCTGGTGCTTATTGACTAATGGAATTATCATTCATAGTATTATAATTTGGTTGAGTCTTTCTAATGGTGGTCAGATTGGTCGGTCAAAGTCGGGCCTGATCATTTATTGGTCCGATTCACCAAATCAAGTCATGTTAATGGTTGGATCTAACCAAATCTTTTCAGTGGAGGCCAAAGCCTACTGATTAAGTTCTGGGGCAAAATTAATTACTAGAAGTTGTTTAGAGAAACAATTGGTTATGAACCTACCCATAAATGCACATGGGTTGACCAACCAAAGTTGAGCTCGCATGTAGTCTGTGTGGATTCTAGTACCCACTAAGGAATTAAAGTAATTCCTCGAATTGGAGGTTGAGGCTACCAGTTCGTAAAAATACTGGAAGAAACTTTAGACTAAAGTCCAAGTCTTTAGTATTAATAATTTATATACTAATAGAGGTCTAGTTTTCCTTTATGCAGCTATGGCCACTACCCTGTCGCTCCGGTCATTATTAGATAATGACAAGCTCATGGGACCTAATTTTGATAGCTAGAATCAAAAATTGAAAATCATCCTTGAGCATGAGTGGATCCTTTATGTAGTAACGGATCCGGCACTTGAGGAGCCAGTCCTGAACACTAGAGGGATGGTCCGAGATACTTACCAGAAGTGGCTCAACGACCGCACCACCATTTGGTGCATAATGTTGGTGGCAATGAATGATGAGTTCAGCCGTAGGTTCGAGAACGTCCAGCCACAGGAGATGCTTCAAATATTGAACGACTCCTTCGACACGTCTGACGATGTTGAAAGGCACAAAACTAGTTATGCTATTTTCAATGCTCGGATGAGGGATGGGCCTCAGTCACCGATCATGTATTGTACATGATCAAAATGATTGAGCGCCTAAGTAAACTAAGCTTTTCCTTACACGAGCAGCTCGGTAAGATTGCGATCCTTAATTCTTTGCCCAAGTCCTTCTTCCCCATCCTTACTCATTTTCGGATGACAAAGCCTACAGTAAACTACCACGGCTTGTTGGGATTGCTGCAGAACTTTGAGAAGGATCACCAGCTCTATAAGGAGTTAGTGAATATTGTGGGAGGGACTTCTTCTGTTCGTCGACCCTTTAAGAAAGGGAAGAAAAATAAGATGAAGAAGAATAAGAAGGTGCAGCCACATGTGGGACGTCAGCACAGGGTCAGACCAAGAAACGCAAATCCGACCAGAGCCAGGTGGAGTGCTTCTTTTGCAAGATGTAGGGGCACTGGAAGAGGAACTGTCCTCTATACATTACCTCCCTAGAACTGAACAGGCCGAAGAAGAAGCAATGTAATTATATGATAACACCTTGCAACTTTTCCATTTGTGATACTATTGCCTGGGTATTGGATACCGAAAGCCCTTATCATATCTGTAATTCGATGCAGGGTCTGCAAGTCAGTAGGAGATTTGATGAAGGCAAGAGGTTCCTGAACGTTGGAGATGGAAGCAAAGTTCTAGTTCTAGCTTTAGGAATCATGAACCTTGTAATCAATTCTCGTAATGTAATTTTGAGTGAATATCACTATTGTTCAAGCTTTTTATTAAATATTATTTCTGTAGGCCTTTTGATCATGTACGGTTATAAATTTTTAATAAAAAAAAATATTTACAATATCATTTTGAATGGTGTTACAATATTTGTTGGACAACTAAATAATAAAATTTACTTACTATCACAGCCTGTTAATGTGGTTCAAACCTTCGGTAAACGTCCTAGAATAGATAATATGTCAGAAGTCTACCTTTGGCACTGTAGGCTAGGTCATATCAATAAGAACCAGATAAATAGGTTGGCTCAAGAAGAAATTCTTGAAGTTGGTGATTGTGAATCACTTCCAACCTGTGAGTCCTGTCTTCTTTGGAAGATGACCAAGTCACCTTTTACTGAAAAAGGTAAGCGAGGCAGTGAACTCTTGGGTTTGATACATTCTGATGTATGTGGACCTATGAGCTCAAGTGCAAGAGGTGGATATTTCTACTTCATAACCTTCACAGATGACCTATCGAGGTATGGGTATGTCTACTTAATGAAGCATAAGTCGGAGTCGTTTGAAATGTTCAAACTATTCCGAAATGAGGTAGAAAACAAATTGAGAAGTGTAATAAAATTTTTTGATCTGTTCGAGGAGGTGAATACCTTTCCAATCAATTTCTGACATATTTTGGAGAGAATGGGATTCTCTCTCAGTGGACTCCTCTTGGAACATCACAGCATAATGGTGTGTCTGAAAGGAGGAATCGGACCTTATTGGACATGGTTCGATCCATGATGGGGTTTGCTGGTCTATCGATCTCCCTCTGGGGATATGTACTCCAATTGGCTTGTTACCTTCTAAATAGGGTTTCGAGTAAGTCTGTAACCAAAATGCCATATGAGATATGGATAGGACGTAAGCCAGTACTCTCGCACCTTAGGATTTCAGGATGTCTGGCTTATGTTAAACATTTAATTACGGATAAGCTTGGACCTAGGTCTGACAAGTGTTATTTCATAGGGTATCCAAAAGAAACCAAAGAGTATTATTTCTACCTAGTTGATGAGCAAAAGGTGTTTGTCAGCCTTAAGGCAATCTTTTTGAAAAAGAAGTTCCTTGGTGAAGGGACTGTTGCCTCTAAGGTTGAACTTGAGGAAGTTCGGCAGGTGAGAAAATCGACACAAGAAATGGAACCTGAACCAGATTTAGTTAGATTAAATTCGGAGCCCATTGTTCCTGCACCCTTAAGGCGATCTGGTAGAGTACCACCTCAATTGGATAGATACTATGGTTTCTTGGTCCGAGACGGCGATCCTGTTGAACTTGATGAAAACGATGAGGATCCGATCACCTACATTGATGCAATGCAGAGACCTGACTCTGAGAAATGGCTAGAGGCCATGAAATCCGAAATGGAGTCCATGAAGGTCAACGATGTGTGGACATTGGTTGACCCACCCGAAGGAGTAAAATCCATAAGGTGTAAGTGGGTCTTCAAGGGGAAAAGGGGCATAGACGGAAAGGTGGAAACCTATAAAGTCCATCTGGTTGCCAAGGGATATCATCAATGTTATGGTATAGACAATGACAAGATATTTTCTCCTGTGGCAATGCTCAAATCCATTCGGATTATGCTTGTGATAGCTGTCCATCTGGACTATGAAATCTGGCAGATGGATGTGAAGACAGCTTTCCTAAACAGAGAGCTAGACGAAGAGGTGTATTTGATACAACCTGAAGGTTCACATCCACAGATGAGTCTAAGGTGTGCAGACTACAGAGGTCCATTTATAGACTTAAGCAGGCATCCCGGAGTTGGAACATACATTTTGATAGGACAATCAAGATGTATGGCTTCGTTAAGAATGGAGAAGAGCCCTGCATTTATAAGTGAGCTAATGATCCAGTAGTAATATTTCTTGTATTGTATATGGATGACATTCTCTTAATCGAGAATGATATCCCTGTATTACAAGAAATAAAGATTTGGCTGTCGTCACAATTCTCCATGAAGGATCTGGGAGAAGCTTCCTACATCTTAGGGATGAGGATCTATAGGGATAGATCTAAAAGGTTGCTTGGCATATCCCAGTCCACGTACATTGATACTATGCTGAAGAGGTTCAGCATGGAGAATTCTAAGAAAGGCTATCTACCGATAGGCCATGGAATTCTCTCTCGAAAAGGGATGGTCCGACAAAACCTCAAGAGAGAGAGCGTATGGATAGAATTCTGTATGCTTCGATAGTGGGATCTATCATGTACGCCATGACATGTACATGACCAGATGTGGCATACTCACTAGGGGTAGTGAGTAGATACCAATCTGTTCCAGGGGAGAATCACTGGAAGGTTGTTAAAACTATCTGAAGTATTTAAGAAATACTAAGGACTAGTGGCTTGTTTATGGTGAATCGGACTTGAGACTTATAGAGTTTATAGACTCTAGTTTCCAGTCTGATCATGATGATAGCAAGAGTGTGTCGGGATTTATTTTTACCTTTGATGGTGGGGCTGTCTGCTGGAAGAATTCCAAGCAGCACACAGTGGCTGATTCAGTTTGTGAGGCAGAGTATGTCGCTGCATCAGATGCTACCAAAGAAGTGGTGTGGCTAAGAAAATTTATCATCGAGCTCGGAGTAGCACCCTCCCTCGTTGGTCCAGTTCTGCTCTACTGTGACAGCTCTAGAGCCATTGCTCAGGCGAAGGAACCGAAGGCACACCAGCGGATGAAGCATATTCTGCACCGCTACCATCTCATCCGAAAAATTGTGGATCAAGTTGACGTCGACCTTCAGAAGATCGATGGGAAGGAGAATTTGGCCGACCCATTCACTAAAGCCATTGCGGTGAAGGAGTTCGACGACTTCAAGTCGAAGATGGGTATTAAATACTGCACCAATTGACTTTAGGCCAAGTGGGAGATTGTTGGGAATAGTATCCCAAAGTCAATCGTCAGCCTGTTGACGGTTATGCTCATTTTTGAATTAGTATATGAATTATAAATAAATAAAAGTTATTTTGATATTTTCATCACAAATTGTTTCATCTTCTAATGAACTCCTGTGTTGTGGTGAAGTCCTTAGGACTATTTAGACTCGACAAAGGAGGATTTGTCGTTTAGTCTTTAAACCTGTTCGCGATCAAATGATACGTTGTAACCAAGGACAACAATGTTTATCAAGCATAGATCGTTGTGTGCCATATGGGTTGGTTGTCCTCTTAACCAAAGAGTGTGGAGACACTGGTATGGCATATAGGTGAGATGTAAGGGTACATCTGCACTGAACGTGACCGACTCTGGAGCTTTTTCTGCTGTCAAGATTTGCTCCGATGGGATATGGGTATAACTGTCCCTCTGACCTGAGACCACCATGGTGACTTGCAAGCAACTCACTGCACTTAGGCAGTGGGCTATCTAAATTTCTAATTCAGTGATGGAAGGATGCTGGGTGTAATCAAGTACTTGACTTGTCAGTGCGTGTGTCAAGATGGGATTGACCACTCCAGTTCTGGAGCTGTGTACAGTCGTGTTTCAATTTAGCAAAACCTTCGTTAGGGTAGTCCTAGTGAGGAGTCACAAGCTGTTTGAGTTGAGCACGATTCGGATGATCTAATCAGGGTTGACAGTTTAACCCTGAGTCATCCTAAATACAGGGGTCAAAAGGGATGAATTATACAGTAACCATGTTCACGTAGATTCTGAATGTTGCAATTACGACTATTCAACCTATCCGGACATCGGTACCATTGCTAGATGGTCACTTCGATTAGTACAGGAATTGATTCCTGTGCAACCGGCTTAGGTTCGAACCTGTTGGGTCACACACATTAGAGGTTCCTATTTGATCTGATGGCTGATGAAGAGTCTTAATGCTTGTGGACTATGAGTTCTACATGTCTAGGACTCTATGATCGAGAATCAAGATTCTCTGATCACGAGTACCACACATTTTGGGTACGGGGTCAAGAGTCCCACTAGTTTGGGACTTTTTGATCAGGATTTCATATCGATGGACTCTGATGCCCGATTGTCCATCAGATTTAGACTCAATATTTATGAGAGATTTAATTATGATTTGATCACTAATTAACTAAATTTGATTGAGTAATTATTTTTGGATCAAGTCCAATTGAATTGGATTATGTTGGGTTTGACCCGATTAGGTTAAGTGTTGACCTATTCGCTAAGGTGTTTTGATCACTGATTTGATCAGGGGTTGGACTTAGTTAATTCTTGATTTGATTAGAATTTTATTGAGTCTAATTAAGCCTAATTAAGTTGGGTTTAACTTAGTCTAATTATGCCTAACCTATTTTGATTAGGTTGGCTCAATTAGGTTCAAACCACCTTAACTAATCTCCCTGCGCCACCTCACTTCTCATGCACCCATTTGAATTCACGAGAAACGAGTTCTCATGAATTTTCTCCCATGCAGAAGCCTTCCCATGCCCTCTCTTATGTGCCATTTATCTGGATAAAAATGGTTGGTTGACCAATCAAATTCAAATGAAGTTTGAATTTGAATGGGGCAACCAACTCCATGTGCCAACTTGCCTTATCCTCTTTTGTGCGCCATTTGCTTTACACGAGAAAGAGTTTCTCATGTAAACTCTCCACGCACAAGAGAGCCCATGCCCCTCTCTTCTCATGCATAGAGTGTGTTGCTCCTAGATTGATTTTGATGATTACAAAGCAGATTGAAGGGGTACCAATATTTTTTATTTGAAAAAGTCTTTGTGCTCTTTAGGGGCAAAATCATAATTTTACCAAAACCCTAATTTAATAGTATCATTTGGTAGAACAAAAGATTTATGATCTATTGGCGAAAATTTCATTATTTTTGGACTTGTATTTTTGAAGTTATGCATGTTTGAAATCCATGAGTCGACTCATGAGTCAGCTCATGGCACAATGAGCAGTTTGGCATGCTGAATTTTTGGTTTGGCACGGCCTGTGAGTCGACTCATGAGTCGACTCTCAAGGCATGAGTCGACTCCTGCAGTTTTAGGCCAAAATTTACAGAACCCTATTTTCTGGTTGCTTCAACAGAGGTCGACTCATGAGTCACCCTGAGGCATGAGTCGACTCATGAGTCGACCCCTGCGATGGGATTTTTCCGCAACGGCTAGTTTTTAACCCGTTTTAAGTGCTTTTAATGCTCATTTAATGTGGTCTAACGGCTCTTTTTTAGCCTAGAATATTTTTTTCTATTTTTTAAAGCTATAAAAGGATTCAAAGGTGGGAAACAAACAACAAGAAGAAAGAGAGAAAGCAATAGATTAACAAGAAGAAAGAGAGAAAGCAAGAGATTAAAAAGAAAAAGAAGAGTATTCAAGAGAGCATTCAAGAGCATTCAAAAGAGAAAGGTTTCTCAAGCCAACTTTTCAGCCCTAATCAAGAGCTCATTTAAAGCTTTCAAGAAGCCATCAATCCAAGCTCACCAACTCCTCAAGCGCTCAATCAATTCTCCATCCATTTTGAGAAATCCAAAAAGGGGCTTCTTCTCTTGAGTAAAGTGTATTTAAAGTTATATTCACTCATTAAAGGAGCTTTTCTTATACTTATTTGTGCTATAAATTATTTTACTCATTTTGAGTGATTGTTTTTATTTTGGAGGGGTTCCAAAACAAGGGAAGGTTGATCCGAACCTGGAATCGAAGTGTATTAGGTTGGCTTGTACCCGAGAAACAAGTGGACTAGCTTGGGATAGCTAGTGTCGGAGTTTCCGACGTTTGTATTCGGGTTGAATACAAGTTTAGTGGATTGAAATTCCCAAGTAGGAGCTTGGGTAGTGGATGTAGGTGCAAGGTTGGCACCGAACCACTATAAATCCTTGTGTTTGTGGTGTGCATAATTGCCTCTCTTTAACTCTTCATTATTTCCTTGTATTCTTGCTTTAGGCAATTAATCTTGAACTAAAGTCATTCTCCTCATTCATTTAGCTATTGACAAATATCTTTCATAAGTCATTAGTTAAGCTTAAAATTTTTTAGAAACCCAATTCACCCCCCCTCTTGGGTTGCATAGCTGGGCAACAAGTGGTATCAGAGCCCGGTGCTCTAGCCCGTCTTTGATCTAAACAATCAAGGAGCCAAAGATCTATGGCAACCCACGTCGGTACTTCTCTAGCCGAGGGGCAATCCACCAACCGACCTCCACTTTTCAATGGGTCTAATTACACCTATTGGAAAGCTCAGATGAAAATATTCATGCAAGCACTCGACTATGATATGTGGAGTATCATAGTGAATGGTCCTCACACACCCACTAAAATTTTAGATGGTGAGGAATCAACCAAACCTGAGAAAGAATGGGATGAGGTTGATAAAAAGATGGCCCAATTAAATGCTAAAGCAATGAATGTACTTTATTGTGCTCTTGATGCAAACGAATTTAATCATATTTCTACTTGTTCTTCTGCTAAAGAAATATGGGATAGGTTAGAAGTAACCCATGAGGAAATCAATCAAGTAAAAGAGTCTAAAATAAACATGCTTGTGCATAAATATGAATTGTTTAAAATGGAGCATGATGAGTCCATAACTGTAATGTTTACTTATTTTACTGATATCATTAATGGTTTAAAGAGCCTTGGTAAGTCCTATACTAACAGTGAGCTTGTAAGAAAGATTCTCAGGTCCTTGCCAAGAACTTGGGAAGCCAAAGTGACTGCCATCCAAGAAGCGAAGGACTTGAACACTCTACCTCTAGAAGAGCTTCTTGGATCTTTGATGACTCATGAGCTAAGTATGAAGCAACATCAAGAGGAAGAAGTCAAAAAGAAAAGAACCATCGCCCTCAAATCCACAGCTCCTCCTGATGAAGAAACTGATGACACTGAAGATGAAGAACAAGATGAAGAGATGGCTCTCATCACCCGAAGATTCAAGAAATTTTTGAGAAAAAGGAAACAGGGGATGAGAAAGAGGCCATTCACAAAAGGAGAACAAAGCAAAGAAAAAAGAAAGACCAACCCCTTATCTGCTACGAGTGCAAGAAGCAGGGACACTTCAAATCCGAATGTCCACAACTGAAGAAAGGTCCCAAGAAGTTCAAGAAGAAGGCCATGATGGCCACATAGAGTGCGAGTGATGACTCAAGCTCCGATGAGGAAACCTCAACCGAACAAGCCAACCTGTGCCTTATGGCACACGAAAATGAGGTAATTTCCGAAACCCCTAGTGATTTTACTTTTGAAGAATTGCATGAAGCATTCTATGATTTAGTTGATGAATTAAAGAAGCTAGGGATGAAAAAAAAGAGCTGAAATTGAAAAATCAATCCTTAGTGAAACAAGCTGAAAACTTTTCAATTGAAAAATTCACCTTGCTTCAAGAAAATCAAAGCTTAAAGAATAAAATTGCCAAGCTAAAACCAATAGTAGAAAAGTTTACCTTAAGTTCAAACAAACTCAATATGATTCTTGATAATCAAAAAGCCATATATGATAAGGCTGGACTTGGCTATAACCCCTTGAAGAAACAAAAATATCTGAAAAATATTTATGTAAACTCTTTAAGTAACAAGTCTCCCAATATTATTTGTTTCAAATGTGGTAGAGTAGGACATAAGTCATACACTTGCTTCTTTGACAAATCTGCAAACTCAACTATAAAGAAAATATGGGTTCCAAAAGGAACCATTTTGACTAACCAAAAAGGACCCAAGAAAGCTTGGATACCTAAAACAAAAACTTGACTATTGCTTGCAGGTGTGTCTAGCATCCCAAGGAGGAAACAGGAAATGGTATCTTGACAGTGGATGCTCGAGACACATGACTGGTGATGAATCACAATTCATCACGCTTGATGCTAAGGATGGAGGGATGGTCACCTTTGGAGACAATGGCAAAGGAAAGATCATCGGGATAGGTAACATTGGTATCACTCCCTCCAAATACATTGAAAATATTTTGTTAGTTAATGGTTTAAAGCATAACTTACTTAGCATTAGTCAATTTTGTGATAAAGGATATAAAGTTATTTTTGAATCATCTGTTTGCATTGTGACTAGTCCTATTAATGATGGCATTAATTTTTTGGACATAGACATGGCAATGTTTATATGGTAGATTTAAATGATTTAGCCAAAATAAACATGCAATGCCTAGTATCCTTGAATGCTAAAGTTAATGAGACTAGTTGGCTTTGGCATCGTAGACTTGCACACATTAGCATGCATTCTCTTTCAAAATTAATTAAGAAAGAATTAGTTCTTGGCTTGCCTAAACTGAATTTTGAAAAAGATAGAATTTGTGATGCATGCCAACTAGGTAAACAAACTCGAGTTTCATTTAAATCCAAAAATATTGTTTCAACTTCTAGACCTTTAGAGCTTTTGCATATGGACTTATTTGGACCAACTAGAACCACTAGTCTAGGAGGAAAATGATATGGTTTTGTAATTATAGATGATTACTCTCGTTTTACTTGGGTTTTCTTTTTAGCACACAAAGATGAAACTTTTCATATTTTCACTAAATTTCATCGAAAAGTCACTAATGAAAAAGGATTTTCAATTCAAAATATTCGAAGTGATCATGGAACTGAATTTAAAAATCAAGACTTTGAAAACATTTGTGATGAAAATGGAATTGGCCATAACTTCTCTGCTCCTAGGACACCCCAACAAAATGAGATAGTTGAAAGGAAAAACAGAACCTTAGAAGAAATGGCCCGTACCATGCTTTGTGAAAGCAACCTTCCAAGATATTTTTGGGCGGAAGCAATTAACACAGCATGTTACATTTTAAATCATGCTTTGATTAGACAAATTTTAAAGAAAACCCCCTATGAACTTTGGAAAGGAAGAAAATCAAATATTGCATATTTTCATGTTTTTGGTTGCCGATGTTTTGTATTAAATAATGGTAAAGAAAGACTTGGTAAATTTGATGCAAAATCAGATGAAGCAATCTTTCTAGGTTACTCCTCCACTAGTAAAGCTTTTAGAGTTTTTAACAAAAGAACTTTAGTAGTTGAGGAGTCCATACATATTGTTTTTGATGAATCTAACGATCTTCCTTCAAGGAAGAATGAGGGTGTTGATGATGCAGATCCTCTAATAGAAGGTATGAAGGAGATCACTCTGAAAGATTCAACAACACAAGAGGACGAGGAACAAGAAGACAAACATGATGAGAGAGGTGAAGAAATTCAAGAACAATCTCAAGGTACAAATGACCTACCCAAGGAATGGAGGTATGTTCACAATCACCCTAAGGAGTTAATTATTGATGATCCTATGCATGGGATAAAAATTTGTTCTTCACTTAGAGATGTATTTAATCATTATGCTTTTGTATCTCATCTTGAACCAAAAACTATTGAAGAAGCTGAAAATGATCATAATTGGATTAATGCAATGCAAGAGGAACTTAATCAATTTGAAAGAAATAATGTTTGGACTTTAGTATCAAGACCTAAAAACTATTCAATAATTGGCACAAAATGGGTCTTTAGGAACAAATTAGATGAACATGATAATGTAATTAGAAATAAAGCAAGATTGGTTGCTAAAGGATATAATCAAGAAGAAGGAATTGATTTTGATGAGACCTTTGCACCTGTTGCTAGATTAGAAGCCATTAGACTTCTACTTGCATATGCTTGCTTTATGAAATTTAAATTATTTCAAATGGATGTCAAAAGTGCATTTTTAAATGGATATATTGCTGAAGAAGTCTATGTAGAACAACCCCCTGGATTTGAAAATCATGCTTTTCCTAATCATGTTTTTAAATTAAATAAAGCTTTATATGGATTAAAACAAGCACCTAGAGCTTGGTATGATAGGCTAAGCAAATTTTTACTAAATAATGGTTTTTCAAGAGGTAATGTAGATACAACCCTCTTTATTAAAAGAAATCAAAATGATATGTTAGTAATACAAATTTATGTTGATGACATAATTTTTGGGTCTACTAATGAATCTCTTTGTCAAGACTTTGCAAAGCTCATGCAGGGGGAGTTCGAGATGAGCATGATGGGAGAACTTACCTTCTTCCTCGGACTCCAAGTCAAACAAACAAAAGAGGGAATCTCCATCACCCAAAGCAAGTACATCAAGGAACTACTCAAAAGATTTGGAATGGAGAACTCCAAACCAATTGGCACACCAATGAGCCCCTCATGTAAGCTTGACAAGATGATGAAGGTAAATGTGTAGACTTAAAATATATAGAGGTATGATTGGCTCTCTATTATATTTAACTGCAAGTAGGCCTGATATCATGTTTAGTGTTTGCTTGTGTGCTAGATATCAATCTAATCCTAAAGAATCTCATTTGAATGCTGTTAAAAGAATCCTTAGATACTTGAATGGTACTCAAACTCTAGGGTTATGGTACTCTAAGGACTCACTAATTAATTTATTAGGATATTCAGATGCTGATTTTGCTGGATGTAGATTAGATAGAAAAAGCACAAGTGGAACTTGCCAATTTCTTGGAGTTAACCTAATCTCCTGGTTTAGCAAGAAACAAAATTCGGTAGCACTGTCTACGGCTGAGGCCGAATACATTACAGCCGGAAGTTGTTGTGCTCAAATCTTGTGGATTAAGCAACAACTCGAAGATTTGAAATAAACTTAATGAAACACCAATAAGATGTGACAACACAAGTGCCATAAATCTATCTAAAAACCAATTCAACACTCAAGGTCCAAACATATTGAAATTAGACATCATTTTATAAGAGAACATGTTCAAAATAAAAATATAATTCTTGAATATGTTTGCACTGAAAATCAATTAGCTGATATCTTTACAAAGGCCCTTAGTGAGGACAGATTCTGTGAAATTAGGAGAAATCTAGGAATTCTTGATCCATATGCCTAAATATTTCTCCAATTCCAAAGATTTGATGTCAAAAATTTTTGAGCTCAATTTCATCATCTCTCTTGGTTCTAAATGCTCAAGATTATCACTCTCACAACTTGTCACTGAGCAAAATTCCTTCTCCTAAAATTTTAATTTTTTTCAAATTTATTCATATTTTTTCTGAATTTCTGAGTTTCATGAGTCGACCCCCTAGGGTCGACCCCTTGGCAAACTTGTAATTACTACCAACTTCCCACGGGCTCTTTCTTTTTAATTGGAAGCCTGTTCATGAGCCGACTCATCTCTTCGTCTTCCTCCTTCCAAGAACCGACATCCTCATCCTCATTCTCTCCAAAACCAAGGATCTAGCTCAAGATTGTTCTCCCTTCTCCTCTCCATCACAAATCACCGCCTGGGAAAGAAGATTTTTGCATCTTTCCCCTTTGATTGAAATGGTTGGAGCATGCCCTAGCCTCCACGTTCTTCTCAAAACCGCCTCTTCTCTCCGCCAAAATCCCTCTCCATCCTTTTGTAGCCCTTCTTCCACTTATCCACTTGATCCTCCAAGTCTCTCTGCCTGCTACTGTAGTGAGAATGGCTCCGAAGATGAAGCTCCCTCAGAGAAGAAAGTCGGTCCGTGAGCTAGAAGAAAATATCCGCAGAAAAAGGCAAGCTGCTCAGTCCTCCACTACTCCCACTCCGACTTCTGTGTCAGCTCAAGATCCCTCTCAGTCTTCCCTTAGCCCCAGTAAGATCCCTCTATCTGATAGGAAGGTTGAAACCGGAAAGAATGTAGATTTTAGATTCTTTGAAAAAGAGGGTTTCACCTTTGGAACAAAGATTAAAAACCAGGGTTGGGGTTTCTACTGCTCTCTTAAGGAAGTCACTTTTGTAGACCTAGTTAGAGAATTTTATCAGAATCTGCATTATGGGAATGGAACAGTGACTTCGACAGTTAAGGGAGTTGATATTTGTCTGGATCCTGTCATTTTGGGAGACATACTTCATTTGCCCTGTGAGGGTTATTCTTACATGGAACTCCCTGTGAAGGAAGAGGGAATCAGTGTGATTTTAGGGGGAACCTACTCAGGAAGTTTGAATAAATTGGAAGCCAAAATTTTGTCTATTGAGATGAGGATCTTACATCAGTTAGTGACAAAGCTCTTCTTCCCTAGGAGTGGTAGGCATGATCTACTTTCTAGCAGAGATATTTGTATTATGTTTCATGTGATCACTCAAACCCCCCTAAACCTCCCGGCATTAATGATTGAGGCCATGAGAGAGACACTGAACAGATCCAAGGCACATCTGCCTTTTGGTATGGCCCTTACACGAGTTTTTAGAGGTTTGGAGTCAGCTTTGAGGGGGAGGCATCTGCAAAGCTTTCTCATGTAGACACCATCAACCAACATACTCTGCACCGCATGGGATTTACTAAAACTGATGGAGGTTGGATCAAGTGTTCTGAGGAGAGAGCTGAGGACAGAGTAAAAGACAGAGCTGAAGAAGAAGGTCCATCATCTCCTATCCATGACTTCAGGGCTGCATCTCCAGATATCCAGTTTATTCCAGACCCAGAGGCTGGCCCTTCAGAGTTCACCAGGAGGCACACACCAGTACATCAGCTAGAGAGCAGTGCACCTTCTTCAGAGTTCAGATTGGCTGATGATCAGATCGAGCAGATATCTCAGCGTGTGGCTTCATTGCTATCTCGACAGTGGAGCACTACTACATTTGCACCAGGGTCCACTTCATTAGATTCATCTGATCAGACCCTGATTCCCCATATCTCCATTGTGTTTCAGTTGATCTCAGATCAGTCTATTCGGATTCATCAGCTAGAGGACACTGTTTGGAGACTGACTGGGAGAGTTCTTGACTTGCAGGGGCAAGTCTTGCTTTGGCCCATCCTCAGCCACAGGAGTCCACTATTGAGGTCACAGACCTTACTGCAGAGGCTGGCAGGCTCAGAGGTGCATTGGAGGGTGGCTATGAGTTATTGAGGAGAGAGATCAGAGGCTCGAGTGAGCATGCATCTACTCAGTTCACTGCTCTACTTCAGTCTGTTTCCAGAGCACTAACGTTCTTGATTCCATCAGACTCACTCTTTCAGTCCAGTCCTTGGCCTCTCAACGTTCTCAGCCTCCTAGTTCATCTCGCTCACCTGCTCGTGCCAGAGGCAGACGGGGTAGAGGACGTTCTTCTGGTCGAGATCCATCATCTCCTCACCCTATATCTGATGACTCCGATCCTTCTAGTCATGATCATTACTAGATCCTAGGTGTTAGTATCTTGTTCTTTCTAGGATCTGTATTTTGGGGCCATGTAATGACATTAGCTAGCTGACTTTTATGTTATGAAATTTGTATTGAAACAATTATGGTTTTAATCATCTTTTACCTATATATCTACTTTTTGTAATGATGTCAATCATCTTTTTGGTTATATATATTCTCCTTGTTGAAATATCTTCTCTTTGTTGATGATTGCTGTTAATGATTGCTGTATTAAGGGGGAGCAAACATCAATGATTAGCACTAGAAGTATTAAAGAGAAAACATATTCAAAAAAGAGGGGGAGTTAACAATGTTTGATGATGTCAAAAAGGGGGAGAAATTAAAGAAAAAGCAACCCATCAAAAGCAAAACTACAAATTATGAGAAATTAAAGAAAAAGAAACCCATCAAAAGCAAAATTATAAATTATGAGAAATTAAAGAAAAAGAAACATATCAAAAGTAAAATTATTACATGACTTAAAAATACAATGAGTAAATTGCTAAGTACAATGCAAATGAGCAACCTTTAAAATTACTTCTTTAAATATGCTCTGATATGCTTTAAAATTCTTACTTGCTCTGATACATCTTAAATTTAACATGCTCTAATATACTTTACAAATTAACTCTTAGACATGCATTGGCACACTTAATTATTTTTGCTCTAATACTAAAACTAAATAATCAAATGAGAATGAGCAAATTTTCAAGATACAGCTTGCTCTGATAACAAAAATAAATTTTCTGCTCTAACACCGAAATCACATAATCAATGAGCAAATTTTCAAATCTTCAAGCAAATGGGCAAACTATTTATGCATATGACCATTTGTATCACATGCCAAAAGAATCAATATTCTTTTCAAGCATATGCACCTATAATGCATCCTTTTGAAATTCATGATTCACATAAATGCTTTTGTTCAAGTATTTTGTCATCATCAAAAAGGGGAGATTGTTGCTCCTAGATTGATTTTGATGATTACAAAGCAGATTGAAGGGGTACCAATATTTTTTATTTGAAAAAGTCTTTGTGCTCTTCAGGGGCAAAATCATAATTTTACCAAAACCCTAATTTAATAGTATCATTTGGTAGAACAAAAGATTTCTGATCTATTGGCAAAAATTTATTATTTTTGGACTTGTATTTTTGAAGTTATGCATATTTGAAATCCATGAGTCGACTCATGAGTCAGCTCATGGCACAATGAGCAGTTTGGCATGCTGAATTTTTGGCTTGGCACGGCCTGTGAGTCGACTCATGAGTCGACTCTCAAGGCATGAGTTGACTCATGAGTCGACTCCTGCAGTTTTAGGCCAAAATTTACAGAACCCTGTTTTCTGGTTGCTTCAACAGAGGTCGACTCATGAGTGACCCCTGAGGTATGAGTCGACTCATGAGTCGACCCCTGCGACGGGATTTTTTCACAACGGCTAGTTTTTAACCCATTTTAAGTACTTTTAATGCTCATTTAATGTGGTCTAACGGCTCTTTTTCAGCCTAGAATATTTTCCTCTATTTCTTAAAGCTATAAAAGGATTCAAAGGTGGGAAACAAACAACAAGAAGAAAGAGAGAAAGCAAGAGATTAACAAGAAGAAAAGAGAAAGCAAGAAATTAAAAAGAAAAAGAAGAGCATTCAAGAGAGCATTCAAGAGCATTCAAAAGAGAAAGGGTTTCTCAAGCCAACTTTTCAGCCCTAATCAAGAGCTCATTTAAAGCTTTCAAGAAGCCATCAATCCAAGCTCACCAACTCCTCAAGCGCTCAATCAATTCTCCATCCATTTGAGGAAATCCAAAAAGGGGCTTCTTCTCTTGAGTAATGTGTATTTAAAGTTATATTCGCTCATTAAAGGAGCTTTTCTTGTACTTATTTGTGCTATAAATTATTTTACTCATTTTGAGTGATTGTTTTTATTTTGGAGGGATTCCAAAATAAGGGAAGGTTGATCCGAATCTGGAATCGGAGTGTATTGGGTTGGCTTGTACCCGAGAAATAAGTGGACTAGCTTGGGATAGCTAGTGTCGGAGTTTCCGACGTTTGTATTCGGGTTGAATACAAGTTTAGTGGATTGAAATTCCCAAGTAGGAGCTTGGGGAGTGGATGTAGGTGCAAGGTTGGCACCGAACCACTATAAATCCTTGTGTTTGTGGTGTGCATAATTGCCTCTCTTTAACTCTTCATTATTTTCTTGTATTCTTGCTTTAGGCAATTAATCTTGAACTAAAGTCATTCTCCTCATTCATTTAGCTATTGACAAACATCTTTCATAAGTCATTAGTTAAGCTTAAAATTTTTTAGAAACCCAATTCACCCCCCCTCTTGGGTTGCATAGCTGGGCAACAGAGTGGATAGGAATGAGTTGGTTGGCATTTGAATTCAAATTTGATTTGAATTCAAATGAGCAACCACTTATCTTTATCCTCTCACGTGGTAAAAATGCTGAAAAGATGCGATCTTGCATCATTTTTAGAAGGAGATAAGATAGGGCATGTGCAGTAGACATCCTAGAGAGAAGGGTGGCATGAGAGAGCTTTCCTGCATGAGAAAAGAAAAGAAAAGGAGAGAAAAGAAAGAAACAAGTGGGTGCAAGTTTCTTCGGAGAGTACCCTAGGGTTTTGGCTTAGGGTTTGGGAAGTGAGAACATGAGCTACGAGTGTCATGAGCACACCAAACTTTAGGGAGAGCATCATCAACCTCTCAAGTGCATCTGCTAATGCTTTGGAGTATCCAAAAAGTCAGCAGATCAAGATCGAAGGAGTTCAATCAACATCGGCCATCAAAAAGACACAGCCATGAACTAGCATTCGTGAGGAGCCGATTAGATCGGGAGTTTCATGTGGATAATCCGTAGAGGCCAGACATACTGTGTGGCTGTGTTGTGATGATCAGACCCTTCCGATGATGATCAAATTCTGACGATCGACTACCCGCAGAAAGGTAATGTGTTCTGAACACATAATAGTAAAATGTTTACTGTAGAATTTGAATTTCAAATTTAAATGCATGCTATGTATATATTATATTTAGATCTTTATGTAGAGTTTATACATGTTAATTAATTAGATTAATAAATAATTTCTATTATAAAATAATAATTTTAAAAAAGTTTTAAAATTACCATTTTACCCCTGCACTTAAAATCAGCTATATTTTCCAACAACTCCCACTTGTCCTAAAGCCACTCGGTACAGTATCTAATACCCATCTTCATCTTGTGGTTGTCGATCTCCTTAATCGTCAGGGCTTTAGTGAAGGGGTCGGCCAGGTTCTTCTTTCCGTCGATATTTTGAAGGTCGACGTCACCTCGATCCACGATCTCCCAGACCAGATGGAAGTGGACAAAATGTGCTTCATCCTCTGATGTACTTTGGATTCCTTCGCTTGAGCTATGGCACCAGTGCTGTCACAGTAGAGCAGGATCGGACCATCGAGGGAGGGTGCTACTACGAGCTCGGTGATGAATTTTCTCAGCCACACAGCTTCCTTCGCAGCATCCGATGTTGCGATGTCTCCACCTCACAAACAGAGTCTACCACAGTTTGCTGCATGGAACTCTTCCTGCAAATGGCTCCACCATTCAGAGTAAAGATATAACCTGACACGCTTCTGCTGTCATCATGGTCAGATTGAAAGATAGAGTCTATGAACTCCACAAGTTTCAGATCTAACTCACCATAAATCAACCATTGCTCTTTAGTATTTCTCAAATACTTAAAAATGGCTTTAACTACTTTTCAGTGGTTTTCTCCAGGATCAGATTGGTATCTACTCACTACTCCTATTGAGTATGCCACATCTGACCTTGTACATATCATGGCGTACATGATAGATCCCACAGTCAAAGCATATGGGACTCTACTCATACGCTCTCTCTCTTCAAGAGTTGTCGGACAATCTTCTTAGAGAAAAAAATTCCATGGCCTATCGGTAGATAGCCCTTCTAGGAATTCTCCATGCTGAACCTCTTCAGCACAGTGTCTATGTACGTGGACTGGGATAATCCAAGCATCCTTTTAGATCTATCCCTATAGATCTTCATCCCTAGGATGTAGGATGCTTCACCCAAGTCCTTCATGGAGAACTGCGATGACAACCAAACTTTTATTCTCTGTAGTGCGGGCATTCATTTTCGATTAAGAGAATGTCATCCACGTAAAAGACAAGGAATACCACAACTGGACCATTTGCCCATTTACAGATGCAGGGCTCTTCTCCATTCTTAATGAAGCCATACATTTTGATCACCTTATCAAAATACATGTTCCAATTTCGAGAGGCTTGCTTCAATCCATAAATGGATCTCTGAAGCTTGCACACCTTGGACTCATCTGTGGATGTAAACCCCTCAAGTTGTATCATATACACCTCTTCGGTCAGCTCTCCATTCAGAAAAGTTGTCTTTAAATCCATTTGCCAGATCTCATAATCCAAATGGATAGCTATTGCAAGTATTATTCGAATGGATTTGAGCATTGCCATAGTGGAGAACGTCTCATTATAGTTAATACCATAATGTTGAAGATACCCCTTGGCAACCAGACGGGCTTTATAGGTCTCCACCTTTTCGTCTACGCCCCTCTTCCTTTTTGTTGGTGCAGAATTCTGCCGACGTCGGAGAAGTTAGAGTTAAGATGACTGCGGCCGCCGTCGGAACCTACAAGGGAAGTCTAAATCGGAGTTGGGGGTGCTCCGGCAAGACCCTCCGATGCTCAAGTCAGTACTCTGCTTCAAAAGAAATGGAGTGCTCAAATAAAATTTTGATAGAATTTCGAGATAGAGTTTAGAGCTTAGAGAAGAACGTATCTGAGGGGTCTCTTTTATAGACGGAGAGTGTAACTGATTGACAGCGACATCTGTAACCGCCTGGTAGTGGGCCGTTCAAGGCCACGCGGAGTTTGTTATAGAGAGTAGTGGTGTCAGGGGGGTCGTTCAGGGTCATGTGGAGTTTGTTACAGAGAGTGTGGTGGTGTCCGTTGTCGTGACTTGCGAGAGAGTGGTGGAGCCACGCAGAATCCATTATAAGAGTGGAGTAGGATAGTGGCCATTGTTGTGACTTGCCAGAGAATTTGGATCTGTCGGCTGAAGCTCGGCTGGGATGTCTGACGGAGCGAAATGGCTCTCTGTCTCATCGATCCAGGAGAAGCTTGGATGTTTTCGAGGTTGCTGACAGGTCTACTACTATTGGGTGCCCAGAGCGCTAATGCTGCAGGCGGGAGTCATCTGTTGTAGAAGCTTGGATAGAGACTGTTGGAGAAGTTCGGTTTCATGAGGAATCCGGTAGAGGGTCGATCGACAGTGGACTTCGGATGGCGTTGGGGAGGTTCGTCTGCTGGAGGGGTCTGGAGGATCCTATGGAAGTTCGATTGGCATTGTTGAAGTCCGACTGACGCTATTGAAGGTTGATGGCTGGGGAGGTACGGCAGACTCCAGAGGCGATCGGTCGTCATAGAAATCCAGCTACTGGAGCCCGTCTGTTGTAGAAGTTCGTCGGAAATCCATCCGATATGGAAGTCCAGATGGAGTCTGATTCTTGTAGAAGGCTGAAAGGAGGCCACTTATTGTAGAAGCTCGATCGAAGATCGATTGTCGTGGAAGCTCGGAGTAGTAACCTAGCCGGTGGAGCCTGTCCCGTTGTAGAAGCTCATCTAGGATCCGTCCACTGTAGGAGCTCGGAGTAGAGATCCGAGGTAGACTGCCTGCAGTAGAAGTTTGGAGTAGACTGTTTGCGGCTGGTGGAAGTTTAGAGTAGAGTCGTCCGTGGTCGGAAGAAGTCTAGAAGGGGTTTGGAGAATAATCGATCACTATAAAAAATTGGCTGATAGTGAAGCCTAGAGAGCATTTGGAGCAGTCCGGTAGATGAATGGAGAAGCTCATTGTCGGAGAAGCCCAGACGGTATTATGGATGCTCGGACGGTCGAAATAGTTTAGAAAGATGCCACACAAGGTCAGAAGCTGGAAAAGCCCTGGAAGGGTCGGCATTTTACAAACTTCGGCTGGAGATATTTTATACCCAACACCAGTCCCCCTACTTTCGAGTTTGGATTTCGAATGAAGAGAGTACAGAGAAATTTTCATAGCCAAAGTTGCCTCCCTTATTTTCTGTACTCGGTGGTTTCCAGATATTTTGGCGCTTGGCGCACTGGTGCCAGAGCCTTTTCAAATCGAGATGATCCGAAAAGATTTTTATGAAATTTCTGCTGGAGCATGGCTCTAGGTATGGCACAATAATGATTTTATCAACTGTCAGCTATTTTCAGCCGTCTGTCATGGTGAGTGGGACACACAGTGAGTGCAGGTCGGCCAGAGGAGATCCGCAATCATTACTGCACCGGTCCCTATTACCTATTTAAACCCGCTCCCCCTTCTAGGGATTTCACTTTGCTTGGGAGTCCTGTTGGTGCCCTTCTTCTCCCTGAGAGTTCCATCCCTTTCGGCCTTAGGCGTTCTTCGAGTCGATCCCCATCTCTACCTCTCTGCACTCCTCGGACCAACCTAGGTTAGTTCCAGAACTTCCTTTTTCACTTTTTCTCTTGCTGTTCTTCTTCCATTTTTCTTCTGTTACATTCCACCTGTTCAATTTTCTGCGAGCGCCCCTTCTCTTATTTTTCTCAATTTTTTCGAGATTTTTAGGGTTTTTGCTCAATTCATAATGTCCTCCAGCACTTCCTCCTCTAGTAGTTCTAGGAGTTCGTCCGTTCCAGTCCCACAAGATCTTAGCTCGATAGAAGAACCCCATCTAGTCTTTGTACCAAATACCATCTCCAGTTCTCTGACTCCAGAGGAACTCTCACTGATTAGGATTCAGTACGGGGTTCCTCCAGAGTACGAGCTAGAGCTTCCTGGGCCAACTGGTCTGGCTAGCGCTCCTCCCCCTGGGTGCTTCTATTTATACCTGGAGGCCTTCTGCGCCAGACTTCGACTTTCGCTTCCGCCTTTTGTCATCACTCACTTTTGCTTTTTAAATATTTCTTTAGTTTCTGTAGCACCAAACTCCTTTAGATTTCTGATAGGGTTTCTTTCCCTCTGTCGCCTAGCCGAAGTCTAGCCAACCCATTCCCTGTTCAAAAATTTCTATACTTTCAAGCATCACCCTTCGGCAAAGGACTGGTGGTACTTCTCCTCCCAGTTCGGTAGAAAGGGATTGTTGAAAGATGCCCCTTCTTCTATCCACAACCGGAAGGAGAGGTTCTTCTACGTCTGATGCCCGACCTTTGAACTGGGATTACCCCCCTGGGGCTCTCTGAGGGATTCCGTCCGTCGAACTTCTAGCCTGAAAAGGAATGACCTCGAAGCCTCCAATAAGCTCGAGGCCTATCCAGCCCCCCTCCTCTCTGAACTTCTGAAGGAACAGCTCTTGTTCAATGTCAGTCTGAGCCCTCTTGATCCTGCCAGTACTATCATTATATATATATATATATATATATATATATATTTTTTTTTTTTTTGCTGCTTCCCCTTTCTCTTATTCTATTTCTGAGCCATGTCGATCTTCTTTTATTACAGACATAGACACAGGCGTGGCTCGGAGGTTAGCCCAGGGTCTCAAGACCCACAAGAGAAAAGGGGCCGCGACTTCGGGGTCGACGAAGAGAGCCAGGACAGAAGAGACGAGCTCAGCCGCACTTGCACAGGTGGCCGTTGCCGTCAACGCCCCCTCCGACGTCGAGCCCGAAGTCCCCTGAGCCTCTTCAAGGAGCCCCTTGACCGAGGATCCCACTCCAAAGACTCGTCCCGAGGGAGCACCCGGGGCCGAAAGGAGGAGGAGAAAGAAGACCCTGGCCCACAAGAGCTGCAGCCGCAAGGCTGCCATCGAGGGGGCCGACGGCTCCGAGGAAGATCTGGGAAAAAATCCCTTCAACAATAGGGATTTAATAAAGAGGCTGGTCGAAGGGTGCATTCTGCCCGAGATCGTCCAGAGGATCGTCCTTGCTGATCCTGAGCTGTGGGTCTTGGACTCTCTGGGATCTTTTCTCGAAGTAGGTCAATTCACTTTTTTTCTTCTTCTTGCTTCTTTACTTAGTTTACTCCTTAGCCTTTATATTGACTCCCCGGCCTCTCTTGCAGATTGGACACCAGCTCATCACCAACGTCGAGGCGATGAAGATCGCCAAGAGGGAGGCAGCCCGGGCAGAGGAGGGTCGCCTGGCTGAGGTCGCCCACCTCAAGGAGAAGATCACCGAGGTCACAAGTCTCCAGGAGGCACTGCAGAAGGAGGAACAAACCTCGTCCGATCTGAGGGTCGCCTTGGAGGAGGAGAGAAAGAAGGCAGAGGCCGAGGTCTCCTAACTGAAGGCATAGGTCTCCGAGCTGAAGGTGCAGATCCTATCCCTGGTCTCGAAGGCAGGGGCCCGAGCAGTGGAGGAGTTCAAGGCCTCCTTCGAGATGGAGGATCTACAGGTCCAGTTCAGCCAGGATGCTTTCATCAAGGGTTTCGAGCTCTACCAAGGGAAGGTGGCCGAAAAGTTTCCCAAGCTGGACCTCGACTTTCTGGATGAAGCGTCCGATGATGAAGCCGGACCTTTCGAAGCCGCTGTCGGTCCTCCTCCAGTCGGGACCTCTTCGACCACTACGGCCACCGCGACCGACCTTCCAGGGGTGCCGAGCTCTTCCACTTCTATCCCAGAGGTTCGAAACCTCTAATTTTATATTTTTCCTTTATGGTGATCTTTCTTTGTTCTCTTGTACTTAAAAACTATTTAATCAATGAAATCTGATTCTTCCTTACAGAGAGCTTCTTTTTCTTCTTCTGCATTCTTTTCCTTCTCTTCTGTCTTCTTGCACTAATTTGAGTCATGGTGCTCTTGTCTCTCAATGACAGTGCCCTGTCGAAGCCCTTCCCCTACCATGGGGATTCCTCTGAAGTCGATGATCCGGGACCTCAGAAGAAAAATTCGTCACTTGATGAAGAAATCAAAGAAGCTGACTGATGAACTTCACCGACTGAGGAAGAGCCATTCGAAAGTTATTGCGGAGGCTATTCGCTTTCAAGACCTCCACAGAAAGGGTCTCATGGACTATACCCAGAGGAAGGCTGACTTTGTGATGGAGCTTGAGGAACTTCGAAAATGTGCCAGCGACTGATCTTAGACTCAGGCTTCCAAGATCAGCTCCTTTGAAGTCGAGCTGGCGGCCGCACGGGAGAAGATCGGCCAATTGGAAGGGAGCTCGTCCTGGCTCACAATCCAGGCCGACCATGATCGAGACTAGTCGAAGAAGTTCTCTGACCTTCAGAAGTAGCTACAGGATGTCGAGACGAACTACAACACCTACCGAGTCGGCTGGAGCAGGCAAGTAGAGGACTATCGAAGAAAGCTCAAGACGGCGACCGATGAAGTTGCCCGCCTTCAAAGGCAGTTGTCTGAGAGAGTCCAGGTAGTCTCTACACAAGGTTCCGACGAGCTCCGCTCCTTGAGGGGGACCATGGAAGAACTGTCTGTGGCCCTTGACAGGAGAAGGCCAAACTGCAGCGGCTGAAGATTCAACTGGCCTACGAGCAGCAGTCGGTCAAAGATGCCGAGGCAAAATTCGAAGTTCTGAGGAAGAGGCTTCGGGAGTCAGAGGATGAGAGTCGGAGGTTCCACCAGATATATCGAAAGATGCTGCTAAGAAAGAAAGAACTAGAAGAAGAAGCCAAAAATTTAAAACAATCCCTAATAAGGACTAGAACTGAGAGCTCAAAGTCGGAAGAAGTCGAGCTTCCTTAGAGCTTCTTTTATCTTTCATTCTTCTATGTATTCTTTTTCTTTTCTTTTCATTTTTCTTTTTTTCGGCCTTTCAGACTTTGTAATGTATGCTTCACTAATAAAATGAAAAAGAAATTTTCCATTACCTTGTCTATTCTTGCATTAAGTCATCATTTATCGAACCCCTTTTTTTTTTGACTTTTGTCTTGTTCGATGTCGATGTTGCTTGAAGGTTTTGGATCATCACCATGTTGATTTGCCCTTTTTGTTCATGACCGTAGATCTTTTTGAGGCCATTTGAGTTTGACGCTTCCTTCCGGTGCTCGAGCTTGGAGGCCCAAACTTCTCGTTCCCTTGAGGAAGTTGATTTTTTCTCGGCCTATGTTGAACTCCCTTTTAGAGACTGAGGGTTTTTGATAAGAGTCTCCTTCCATATTGAGACGAGGTCCCTCATATCCTTGATGTAGTTTGTTTTTCCCTTATCACTAGTATAGTTCGTCGCTTTTCCTTTTTATCTTTCCTTTTCTTTTTATTTGGGCGAGGGTTTTCCCTTTGCTCTTAGCGGGGTTGTGGGGATGTAGAGGAGCCGTTGAGGAGGTTTTTCTCCTTATCCGATCTTGAACGATCAGGTCTTTATTTGTGTCAGGGCGAGGTTCTCCTCCTGTCCCCGACATAGTCAATTTCAGCTCATGCTAGGATGAGGTCCTCCTCCTATTCCTAACAAGGCTGTGGGGGCACATAAGGGCCGTTGCAAGGGCCTCTCCCCCCATTTGATCTTTAAGTAACTGGGCCTTCAACTTTGCTCATGTTAGGACAAGGTTCTCCTCTTGTTCCTAACAAGGCTGTGGGGGCACATAAGGGCCGTTGCAAGGGCCTCTCCCCCCATCCGATCTTTAAATAACTGGGCCTTTGACTTTGCTCATGTTAGGATGAGGTTCTCCTCCTATTCCTAATAAGACTGTGGGGGCACATAAGGGTCGTTGTAAGGGCCTCTCTCCCCATCCGGTCTTTAAATAATCGGACCTTCGACTTTGCTCATGTTAGGATGAGGTTCTCCTCCTGTTCCTAACATGGCTGTGGGGGCACATAAGGGCCATTGCAAGGGCCTCTCCCCCCATCCGGTCTTTAAGTAATCGGGCCTTCGACTTTGCTCATGTTAGGATGAGGTTCTCCTCCTGTTCTTAACAAGGTTGTGGGGGCACATAAGGGCCGTTGCAAGGGCCTCTCCCCCCATCCGATCTTTAAGTAATCGGGCCTTCGACTTTGCTCATGTTAGGATGAGGTTCTCCTCCCGTTCCTAACATGGTCGTGTTTCGATTGTCGGAAGGAGCTACTCTCTATCGTTATGAGCTCATGCAAAGAGAAAAGATATGCAGATATAAAAGAAACATTTATTTGAGGCAAAGTTATTGGTAATACATTCATAGATTTTTTGAATCCCATACCTGCGGAAGGTCTGCTCCCCGTCGGGGTCCTCCAGAGATGGAGTTGATGATCCCAATTGGAGGCACCCGATCTTCAGGCTGCTCCTCCCTCCTCGACGCTCTGGTTGGGGTAGGGCCCTCAACCGATCTTCCCTACCTTCAGGTCAGCATCGAATGAATCTATCGAGCCGACCTCATCTGATGAGCTCCTCGATCTTGTCTCGTAGCTGAATGCACTCCTCCGTATCGTGATCGTGGTCACGATGATAGAGGCAGAACTTGTTAGGGTTGCACTTTTTGGGGTGTGTGCTCATCCTTTCTGGTCTCAACAGCTACTCTCTGACCTCCATTAGCACTTAGGTTTTCGATGCATTGAGAGGGTCGTAGCTATGGAATCTTCCTGGGGGAGAGCCCCACCGAACTCTGTGGTCTGGCTCCTCTACCTACGAGCCTGGAGAGGAGTCTGGACACGCTTGTGTCTGGAGGGAGTTCGAGAACGTGGCTGAGCTTCACTCGGCCCTTTTTCAACTGCGGGCTTGTTGGAGTCTCCCGCCTGCCGCTCCTTCACGTCCTCCTCATCCTTCATCTTGAAGGCTTCTTCTGCTCGGGCATATCCTTCGGCCTGAGCCAGCAAATCGACAAAGTCCTTGGGATACTTATTTTTCAAGGAAAATAGAAGATCATTCTTTTGAAGACCGCCCATCAGGGCAACCATCGCGATCGATTGGTCCAAGTTCCAGACCTTCAATGCGACAATGTTAAAATGGTTGATGTAAGCTCGAATGGATTCTTCCTCCTTTTGCTTGATGTTGATGAGGGACTCCGAATCTCTCTGGGGACACCGGCTGCTGACGAAATGAGCAATAAACTGGTGGCTCATCTGATCAAAAGAGAAGATAGTACCCGCTTCAGTGTCGAGTATTAATTTCTTGCTGCTCCCTTCAAGGTAGATGGGAAGGCTCAACACAGGATGGCATCTGGCACGCCATGGAGCAGCATCATTATTCGGAAGGCCTCTAGGTGGTCAACCGGATCTGAGGTCTCGTCGTAGCTCTCGAATTGGGAGAGATTGAAGTTCGTAGGATTGGCTCCTACATGATCATTTGAGAGAAAGGAGGGTCTGTGCAAATATCCTCACCGTAAGTAGTGGGAGTATGGTGGAGCTCTTCGATCCATCGATTCATCTTCCAGAATCTTTGATCCAGGAGGTCCACTTGACTGCGAGTCTCGAGGGTCTTCTGGTGGAACAGAGGTAAGGACTCTCCAAGGGTGGAATCATGATCGGATGGTGGGCTCTCTACCTTCTGCTTCCCCTTTCCGGAGAAGACGGGGTGACTTGCCTAAGTGGCCCACTCTGTCGTCAGATTCTAAAACTCTGATGATGTTCTTTCCAGCCGCACTGATGCCTACGACTGCTGCGGCTGCTGCTGCATGGCCTGCACCGCTTCAGTGAGGCCCCTGACTTGCTGAACCAACAAGTCAAACTGCTCCATGCCGACTGTCATTGCTGGAGGAGGAGCCTGAGAAACTGGAGACGAGGTTGGAGCTTGCAGAGCCCGCTGAGATCTAGTTGCGGAGGCCATGGATCGCTTGGTGGATATCTTTTGGGGAGGCATCAGGTGGAGATCTGGCAGGATAAGGAGAAGAAGATGTCAGAGAGGATGACCGATGACAGTCCCGTTGAGCACTCTTTTAAGAACAAGGGTACTGCGAAGACACACACCCTTCCTGTAGTGTCAATTCTGTTGGTGCAAAATTTTGCCGATGCCGGAGAAGCTGAAGTTAAGATGACCGTGGCCGCCCTCGGGACCTGCAAGGAAGTCTAAATCGGAGTTGGGGGTGCTCCAGCAAGACCCTCCGACACTCAAGTCAATACTCTACTTCAACAAAATTGGAGTGCTCAAATAAAATTTTGGCAGAGTTTCGAGATAGAGTTTAGAGCTTAGAGAAGAACGTATCTGAGGGGTCCCTTTTATAGACGGAGAGCGTAACTAATTGACAGCGACGTCTGTAACCGCCTGGTAGTGGGCCGTTCAGGGCCACGCGGAGTTTGTTACGGAGAGTAGTGGTATCAGGGGGGTCGTTCAGGGCCACGTGGAGTTTGTTACGGAGAGTGGGGTGGTGTCCATTATCGTGACTTGCCAAAGAGTGGTGGAGCCACGTAGAATCCGTTACAGAGAGTGGAGTAGGATAGTGGTTATTGTCGTGACTTGCTAGAGAATTTGGATCTGTCGGCTGAAGCTCGACTGGGATGTCTGATGGAGGGGAATGGCTCTCTATCTCATCAATCCAGGAGAAGCTCGGATGTTTTCAAGATTGCTGACGGGTCTATTGCTGTTGGGTGCCTAGAGCGTTGATGCTGCAGGCAAAAGTCATCTGTTGTACAAGCTCGGATGGGGACTGTTGGAGAAGTCCAGTTTCATGAGGAATCCAGCAGAGGGTCGGTCGGCAGTGGACTTCGGATGGCGTTGGGGAGGTTTATCTGCTGGAGGGGTCTGGAGGATCCTGTGGAAGTCCGATTGGCGTTGTTGAAGTCCGACTGATGCTATTGAAGGTTGATGGCTGGGGAGGTACGGTAGACATCGGAGGCGGTCGGCCGTCATAGAAATCCAGCTGTTGGAGCCCGTCTATTGTAGAAGTTCATCCAGAATTCATTCGCTATGGAAGTCCAGATGGAGTCTGATTCTTGTAGAAGGCTGAAAGGAGGCCGCTTATTGTAGAAGCTCGATCGAAGATCGATTGTCATGGAAGCTCGGAGTAGTGATCTGGACGGTGGAGTCTGTCCCGTTGTAGAAGCTCGTCTGGGATCCGTGCACTGTAGGAGCTCGGAGTAGAGATCCAAGGTAGACCGCCTGCAGTAGAAGTTCAGAGTAGACTACTTGCGGTTGGTGGAAGTTTGGAGTAGAGTCGTCCGTGGCTGGAAGAAGTCTAGAAGGGGTTCAGAGAATAGTCGATTACTGTAGAAAATCGACTGATAGTAAAGTCCAGAGAGCATTTGGAGCAGTCCGGTAGATGAATGGAGAAGCTCATTGTGGGAGAATCCCGGATGATATTATGAAAGCTCAGATGGTCAAGGGAGTTCAGAAAGATGCCACACAAGATCGGAAGCCAAAAAAGCCCTGGAAGGGTCGGCCTTTTACAAACTTCGACTGCGGGTATTTTATACCCAATACTTTTGAAGACCCATTTACACCCAATGGGTTTAACCCCTTCAGGTGGGTGAACCAATGTCCATACATCATTGACCTTCATGGAATCTATTTCAGATTTCATGGTTTCAAGCCATATCTCAGAATCTGATCTCTGCATTACATCCATATAGGTGATCGGATCCTTATTGTTCTCATCGAGTTCGATGGGATCACCATCCCAGACCAAGAAATCGTAGTATCATCTGACTGATGCGGTACTCTATCGGATCACCTTAATGGTGTAGGTACATTGGGCTTCAGATCTGATCTAATCAAATCTATCTCAGGTTCAGCTATTTGTGTCAGTCCTTCTACCTGTTGAACTTCATCAAGTTCAATCTTAGAGGTAATGGTTCCTTCACCAAGGAACTCCTTTTCCAAAAAGATTTTCTTAAGGCTGACGTGAAGCGAAAATTTAGTGCAGGGGCAAACTGATAATTTTAAAACTTTTTCAAAATTATTATTTTACAGTGGAATTATTAATTAATCTCATTAATTAATACTAATTAACCCTACACTAGGATCTAAATATGATACAACAGCATGCATTTAAATTTGAAATTCAAATTTGAATCAGTAAACGTTTTACAGTACTGTGTTCAGAACACTTCACCTTTTGCGGGTAGTCGATCACCACAATCTGATCATCGTCAGAGGACTCTGATCATCACATCGCAGCCACCCAACTGTCTGGCCTCTGCGGATCGTCCACACGAAGCTCACGTCTGATCAGCTCCTCACGAATGCTAGTTTGTGATTTCACCCTTTTGATGGCAGATGTTGATCGAACTCCTTTGATCGATGTATGCCGACTTCTCGGATGCTTCAGATCGTCTGCACAGTTACTTGAGAGGTTGATGGATCTCTCTCTGAAATTTGGTGGACTCACGACACTCGTGGCACACCAATCTCACTTCCCGAACCCTAGGTAGAAACCCTAGGGTACACACCAAAAACCCTGCGCCCAATTTTCTCTCTTTTCTTTCTTTTTCTCTCGGAAGGTTTTGGACCTTCACCTTGTGCAGAAGCCTTCCTCACGCCCCAAAGTTTCTCTCCTAATTTTTCTACGCACGTCCCACCTTTCTCCTCTTTTTAAAACAATGTCGAACGTGTCTTATCCGCGTGAGAGGATAAAGACAAGAGGTTACACATTTGAATTCAAATCAAATTTGAATTCAAACGAAAACCAACTTATCCCTATCCTTTTGGGCATGAGAAGAGAAGGGGTGTGGCTCTTTGTGCGTGGAAAAGTTTCACAAGAAACCTTTTCTCGTGTAAGTAATGTGGCGCACAAAATGGATAAGGATGAAAGGGCAAGTGATAAGTTATCCATTCAAATTCAAACATGCTTTGAATTTGAATGGCTAACTAATTAATTTATCCATCCATATGGCGCACAAATGGGGATGTGGGGAAGGGTTTTATGTGAGAAAAATTTCATGAGAAGTTTCTTCTCGTGAATTCAAATGGGTGCAAGGAAGTTGGGTGACGCAGGGAATTTAAAACAAGGTGGTTTGATTCAAATTGAGCCAACCTAGTTTAAAATAGGTTGAGCACAATTAGACCAAATTAAATCCAACATAATTAGGCTTAATTAGGCTTAATAAAATCCTAATCAAATCAGAAATTAACTAAACCTAACCCCTCATCAAATCAGGGACTAAACCACCTTAGCGATTAGGTCAACATTTAACCTAATCGGGTCAATCCAAACTGAATCCAATTCAATTGGACTTGACCCAAAAATAATTACTCAATCAAATTGAGTTAATTAGTGATTAAATCACTAATTAAACCTCTCATAAATGTTGAGTCCAAATTCGATGGGCAATCAGGCATCAGAGACCATCGATATGAAACCCTGATCAAAGAGTTCAAATTTCAAATTCAAAATTCGAAATTCAAAATTTTGACCCCGGTACCCAAAATATGTGGAACTCATGATTAGAGAATCCTAATTCTCAATCATAGAGTTCCAGATAGATAAGACTCATAATCAGCCATCAGATCAGAAAGGAACCTCTAATGTGTGTGACCCCGCAGGTTCGAACCTAAGCCGGTAGCACAGGAACCAATTTCTGTACTAATCGAAGTGACCATCTAGCAATGGTACCCGACGATCGGATAGGTCGAATAATCACAATCGTAACATTCAGAACCTACGTGAATATGGTTACCGTATAATTCATCCCTTTTGACCCCTGTGTTTAGGATGACTCAGGGTTAAACTGTCAACCCTGATGATATCATCCGAATCGTGCTCAACTCAATTAGTCCTGTGACTCCTCACTAGGACTACCCTGGCCAAGGTTTTGCTAAATTGAAACACGACTGTACACAGCTCCTAAACTGGAGTGGTCAATCCCATCTTGACACACGCACCGACAAGTCAAGTACTTGACTACACCCAGCAACCTTCCGTCACTGAATTAGAAATTCAGGTAGTCCAGTGCCTAAGTGCAGTGAGTTGCTTGCAAGTCACCGTGGCGGTCTCAGGTCGGAGGGACATTTATACCCATATCCCATCGGAGCAAATCTTGACAGCAGAAATAGCTCCAGAGTTGGTCACGTTCAGTGCAGATGTACCATTACATCTCACCTGTATGCCATACCAGTGTCTCCACACTCTTTGGTTATGAGGACAACCAACCCATATGGCACACAACGACCTATGCTCGATAAATGTTGTCGTCCTTGATAACAACGTATCATTTGGTCGCGAACATGTTTAAGGACTAAACGACAAATCCTCCTTTGTCGAGTCTAAATAGTCCTAAGGACTTCACCACAACACAGGAGTTCATTAGAAGATGAAACATTTGTGATGAAAAAATACCAAAATAATTTTTATTTATTTATAATTCATGTACTAATACAAAAGGAGCACAACCGTCAACAGGCTGACGATTGGCTTTGGGACACTATTCCCAACAATCTCCCACTTGGCCTAAAGCCTATCGGTGCAGTATCTAATACCCATCTTCGACTTGTAGTCGTTGAACTCCTTCACCGCAATGGCTTTAATGAATGGGTCGGCCAGGTTCTCCTTCCCGTTGATCTTCTGAAGGTCGACGTCACCTCGATCCATGATCTCCCGGATGAGATGGTAGCGGCGCAGAATATGCTTCGTCCGCTGGTGTGCCTTTGGTTCCTTCGCCTGAGCAATGGCTCCAGAGTTGTCGCAGTAGAGCAGAACTGGACCAACAAGGGAGGGTGCTACTCCGAGCTCGGTGATGAATTTTCTCAGCCACACCACTTCTTTGGCAGCATCTGATGCAGCAATATACTCTGCCTCGCATATTGAATCAGCCATAGTGTGCTGCTTGGAACTCTTCCAGCAGACAGCCCCACCATTAAGGGTAAAAATAAATCCTGACACACTCTTGCTATCATCTCGATCAGACTGGAAACTAGAGTCTGTAAACCCTATAAGTCTCAAGTCCGATTCACCATATATAAGCCACTGGTCCTTAGTATTTCTCAAATACTTCAGGATTGTTTTAACAACCTTCCAATGATTCTCTCCTGGATCAGATTGGTATCTACTCACTACCCCTAGTGAGTATGCCACATCTGGTCGTGTACATGTCATGGCGTACATGATAGATCCCACTGCCGAAGCATATGGAATCCTACCCATACGCTCTCTCTCTTGAGGTGTTGTCGGACAATCCCTCTTCGAGAGAGAAATTCCATGGCCTATCGGTAGATAGCCTTTCTTGGAATTTTCCATGCTAAACCTTTTCAGCATAGTATCAATGTACGTGGACTGGGATAAACCAAGCAACTTTTTGGATCTATCCCTATAGATCCTCATCCCTAGGATGTAGGAAGCTTCTCCCAGATCCTTCATGGAGAACTGTGACGATAGCCAAATCTTTATTCCCTATAATGCAGGGACATCATTCCCGATTAAGAGAATGTCATCCACATACAATACAAGAAATACTACTCTTGGACCATTAGCCCACTTATAAATGCAGGGTTCTTCTCCGTTCTTAACGAAGCCATACGTTTTGATCGTCCTATCAAAATGTATGTTCCAACTCCGAGATGCCTGCTTAAGTCCATAAATGGACCTCTGTAGCTTGCACACCTTAGACTCATCTGTGGATGTGAACCCTTCAGGTTGTATCATATACACCTCTTCGTCCAGCTCTCCGTTTAGGAAAGCTGTCTTCACATCCATCTGTCAGATTTCATAGTCCAGATGGGCAGCTATCGCAAGCATAATCCGAATGGATTTGAGCATTGCCACAGGAGAAAACGTCTCGTCATAGTCTATACCATAACGTTGACGATATCCCTTGGCAACCAGACGGGCTTTATAGGTCTCCACCTTTCCATCTACGCCCCTCTTCCTTTTGAAGACCCACTTACACCATATGGGTTTTACTCCTTCGGGTGGGTCAACCAATGTCCACACATCGTTGACCTTCATGGACTCCATTTCGGATTTCATGGCCTCTAGCCATTTCTCAGAGTCAGGTCTCTGCATTGCATCCATGTAGGTGATCGGATCCTCATCGTTTTCATCAAGTTCGATAGGATCACCATCCCGGACCAAGAAACCATAGTATATATCCGGTTGATGTGGTACTCTACCAGACCGCCTTAAGGGTGCATAATCAATGGGCTCCGGATCTGATCTAATCAAATCCGGTTCAGATTCAGTAACATGTGTTGGTTTTTCTACCTGTCGAACTTCGTCAAGTTCGACTTTAGAGGCAACAGTTCCTTCACTAAGGAACTCTTTTTCTAAAAAGATTGCCTTAAGGCTGACAAACACCTTTTGCTCATCAGCAAGGTAGAAATAATACCCTTTGGTCTCTTTTGGGTACCCTATAAAATTACACTTGTCAGACCTAGGTCCAAGCTTGTCTGTAATTAAACGTTTAACATAAGCCGGACACCCCCAAACCCTAAGGTGCGAGAGTACTGGCTTACGTCCTATCCATATCTCATATGGCATTTTGGCTACAGACTTACTCGGAACTCTATTTAGAAGGTAACAAGCCGATTCGAGCGCATATCCCCATAGGGAGATCGGCAGACCAGAAAACCCCATCATGGATCGAACCATGTCTAACAGGGTCCGATTCCTCCTTTCAGACACACCATTATGCTGTGGTGTTCCAGGAGGAGTCCACTGAGAGAGAATCCCATTCTCCCCTAGATACGTCAGAAACTCATTGGAAAGGTATTCACCTCCTCGATCAGATCGAAGAGTTTTAATACACTTCCCAGTTTGTTTTTCTACCTCATTTCGGAATAGTTTGAACATTTCAAATGATTCTGACTTATGCTTCATTAAATAAACATACCCATACCTACATAGGTCGTCTGTGAAGGTTATGAAGTAGAAAAATCCACCTCTTGCACTTGAGCTCATGGGTCCAATACATCAGAATGTACCAGACCTAAGAGTTCACTGGCTCGCTCACCTTTTCCAGTAAAAGGTGACTTGGTCATCTTTCCAAGAAGACAGGACTCACAGGTTGGAAGTGATTCACAATCACTAACTTCAAGAATTCCTTCTTGAGCCAACCTATTTATCCTGTTCTTATTGATATGACCTACCCTACAGTGCCAAAGGTAGACTTCTGACACATTATCTATTCTAGAGCGTTTACCGAATTTTTGAACCACATTAACAGGCTGTGATAGTAAGTAAATTCTATTATTTAATTGTCCAACAAATATTGTAACACCATTCAAAATGATATTGCAAATATTTCTTTTATTAAAAAATCATAACCGTACATGGCCAAAAGGCCTACAGAAATAATATTTAATAAAAACTTGGACAATAGTGACATTCACTCAGAATTACATTACGAGAATTGATTACAAGACTCATGATTCCTAAAGCTAGAACTGAAACTTTGCTTCCATCTCCAACATTCAGGAACCTCTCGCCTTCATCAAATCTCCTACTGACCTACAGACCCTGCATCGAATTACAAATATGATAAGGGCTTCCGGTATCCAATACCCAGGCAGTAGTATCACAAATCGAAAAGTTGCAAGGAGTTATCATATAATTACCTTGCTTCTTCTTTGGCCTGTTCGGGTCCAGTGAGGCAATGTATTGAGGACAGTTCCTCTTCCAATGCCCGTGCTTCTTGCAAAAGAAGCACTCCGCCTGGCTTAGTCATGCTTGCGCTTCTTGGTCTGACCCCATGCTACTGTCCCAGCATGAGATTGCACCTTCTTATTTTTCTTCTTCTTGTTCTTCTTCCCCTTCTCAAAGGGTTGACGACGAGAAGAAGACCCTCCCACTACATTCACCGACTCCTTATGGAGTTGGTGATCCTTCTCAAAGTTTTGCAGCAACCCCAACAATCCGTGGTAGTTTACTGCAGGCTTTCTCATTCGAAAATGAGTAAGGAATGGGAGGAAGGACTTGGGCAAGGAATTAAGGATCGCATCCTTACCGAGCTGCTCATGCAGAGGAAAGCCCAATTTGCTTAGGCGCTCAATCATCTCGATCATATACAGTACATGATCAGTGACTGAGGCCCCATCCCTCATCCGAGCATTGAAAATAGCACAACTAGTTTTGTGCCTTTCAGCATCGTCAGGCGTGCCAAAGGAGTCGTTCAATATTTGAAGCATCTCCTGTGGCTGGGCGTTCTCAAACCTTCGGCTGAACTCGTCATTCATTGCTGCCAGCATAATACATCGAACGGTGGTGCGATCATTGAGCCACTTCAAGTAAGTGTCTCGGACCGCTTTACTAGCGTTCGGAGCTGGCTCCTCAGGTGCTGGATCCGTTACTACATAAAGGATCCGTTCATGCTCAAGGACGATTTTCAATTTTCGATACCAGCTATCGAAATTGGGCCCCATGAGCTTGTCATTATTTAATAATGACCGGAGCGACAGGGTAGTGGCCATAGCTGCTTAAAGGAAAACGAGACCTCTATTAGTACATAAATTAATACTAAAGACTTGGACTTTAGTCTAAAGTTTTTCCCAATATTTTTACGAACTGGTAGCCTCATCCTCCAATTCGAGAAATTACTTTAATTCCTTAATGGGTACTAGAATCCACACAGACTACACACGAGCCCAACTTTGGTTGGTCAACCCATGTGCATCTATGGGTAGGTTCTTAACCAGTTGTTTCTCTAAACAACTTCTAGTAATTTATTTTGCCCCAGAACCTAATCAGTAGGCTTTGGCCTCCACTGAAAAGATCTGGTTAGGTCCAACCATTAACATGACTTAATTTAGTGAATCGGACCAATAAATGATCAGGCCCGACTTTGGCCGGCCAACCTAACCACCATCAGAAAGACTCAATCAAATTATCATATTATGAATAATAATTCCATTGGCCAATGAGCACCAGGCCTTTGGGCCTCCAATGATCATTGAACTAATGGACTCATTATCATTCACTTAATGGGAGGCTATGACTTAGTTATCATTATAACTTAATCATTTTAGAGACCTAATAATTTTGAGGATTTTATTAAAGAATAGTAGAGAAGAAATCATCCAGCCAATTTAATCCTCCCACTGACTTCACCAAGTCAGATTAAAAAGGATTTAATTAAAGCTGGCATTAGGAGCACCTAAATCAGTCTTACTGATTTACCTAATGACATGGGTGAGCTCTAATCACCAAGTGATCTAATCAAAATCTAACTTACCAGATTGGCCAGGTAAGTGAGATCAGTGGTGGGGATTTGCCATTAACTCGTCAATGATCGAATCAATGCGAGTAGCTCCCGCTTAAGAACCACTGGTCAAAACTGTCGAACTTACGTTAGACACCAACCGGTTCATTAGTTTTAATTTTGATCAACTTAGTAAATAGAGCTCCACCGCGTAGCCATGAATTAAGTCCATCTTGGTCTAGTTAAAGACATGGACCCATTCAACTACAACTATTGAAGTTGAGTCTAGAGTATCCTTGACCTAATCTAATTCAACTTTTGATTAGATTTGACCAATTACTCCAATTCATCCATTTTTTAAACTAACCTTAGGTCTAACCCAATTATGGACCTAATTCATCTAACCCATTGACCCAAAAGTTTATGCAATTATCTTAGGTCTTAATTCACAATTCTAGACCTACTAGACAACACTTAATTCTTTTAATTAAGTACTTGGGCTGATGGGTCAGGGTTTGGCATTTCGAAAATAATTTTCAAATTTGAAAGATTTTATTTTCTGTTCACCAAATGTGTTAACTCATTTCACAAACGGGTCAGCACATTTCATAAACAGCAATTCTATTGCTCATTTCATAACAGAAAATAACTCAAAATAAATCATAAATTTTTTTTTTTTAGATCTAATCTAACACATTCATGATAAATTTCTTAATTAAGTCCTTTCGCTGCTTCATCGGCATGGGATATAATTGCATCGACACCCCTACCGCCATAGGAGACCCCATCGAATGGGAAGAGAGGGCCTTTAAACCCTACTTTTCTCCTATGACCGGACGGCCATGGCAACCAACCCAATTAGATTACTTGCTACTTGGATCATGTATATCTAAATATACAAATTTCAAAATTTAAATTTTTGAATTTCAAATTTCAAATTTCAAATTTTAAATTTTAAATTTTAAATTTCAAATTTGAGATTTCAACCAAATTTCAAATTTCGAATTTTCAATCTTTGAATTTTAAATTTTGAATTTTGAATTTTAAATTTTAAATTTCGAATTTCAAATTTCAAATTTCAAATTTGAGATTTCAACCAAACCAAATTTCAAATTTCAAATTTTGAATTTCAAATTTCAAATTTCGAATTTCAAATTTCAAATTTCAAATTTGAGATTTCAACCAAATTTCAAATTTCAAATTTTGAATTTCAAATTTGAAACTTCTAACAAATTTCAAATTTCAAATTTCAAATCTTTTTGAATTTCGAATTTTGAATTTTGAATTTCAAATTTAAACTTATAGATTACACCTTAATCTACGCATGCATATGTATATCATATTCTAGAACCTGCTCTGATACCAATTGAAGCGAAAATTTAGTGCAGGGGCAAAATGGTAATTTTAAAACTTTTTTAAAATTACTATTTTACAGCGGAATTATTAATTAATCTCATTAATTAATACTAATTAATCCTACACTAGGATCTAAATATGATACAACAGCATGCATTTAAATTTGAAATTCAAATTTGAATCAGTAAACATTTTACAGTACTGTGTTCAGAACACTTCACCTTTTGCGGGTAGTCGATCACCGCAATCTGATCACCGTCGGAGGAATCTGATCATCACGTCATAGCCACCCAACTGTCTGGCCTCTGCAGATCATCCACACGAAGCTCCCGTCTGATCAGCTCCTCACGAATGCTAGTTCGTGATTTCACCCTTTTGATGGCAGATGTTGATCGAACTCCTTCGATCGATGTGTGCCGACTTCTCAGATGCTTCGGATCATCTGCACAATTACTTGAGAGGTTGATGGATCTCTCTCTGAAATTTGGTGGACTCACGACACTCGTGGTACACCAATCTCACTTCCCGAACCCTAGGTAGAAACCCTAGGGTACACACCAAAAACCCTGTGCCCAATTTTCTCTCTTTTCTTTCTTTTTCTCTCGGAAGGTTTTGGACCTTCACCTTGTGCAGAAGCCTTCCTCATGCCCCAAAGTTTCTCTCCTAATTTTTCTACGCACGTCCCACCTTTCTCCTCTTTTTAAAACAACGTCGAATGTGTCTTATCCGCGTGAGAGGATAAAGACAAGAGGTTACACATTTGAATTCAAATCAAATTTGAATTCAAACGAAAACCAACTTATCCCTATCCTTTTGGGTGTGAGAAGAGAAGGGGCGTGGCTCTTTGTGCGTGGAAAAGTTTCACGAGAAACCTTTTCTCGTGTAAGTAATGTGGCGCACAAAATGGATAAGGATGAAAGGGAAAGTGATAAGTTATCCATTCAAATTCAAACATGCTTTGAATTTGAATGGCTAACTAATTAATTTATCCATCCATATGGTGCACAAATGAGGATGTGGGGAAGGGTTTTATGTGAGAAAAATTTCATGAGAAGTTTCTTCTCGTGAATTCAAATGGGTGCAAGGAAGTTGGGTGACGCAGGGAATTTAAAACAAGGTGGTTTGATTCAAATTGAGCCAACCTAGTTTAAAATAGGTTGAGCACAATTAGACCAAATTAAACCCAACATAATTAGGCTTAATTAGGCTTAATAAAATCCTAATCAAATCAGGAATTAACTAAACCTAACCCCTGATCAAATCAGGGACTAAACCACCTTAGCGATTAGGTCAACATTTAACCTAATCGGGTCAATCCAAACTGAATCCAATTCAATTGGACTTGATCCAAAAATAATTACTCAATCAAATTGAGTTAATTAGTGATTAAATCACTAATTAAACCTCTCATAAATATTGAGTCCAAATTCGATGGGCAATCAGGCATCAGAGACCATCGATATGAAACCCTGATCAAAGAGTTCAAATTTTAAATTCAAAATTCGAAATTCAAAATTTTGACCCCGGTACCCAAAATGTGTGGAACTCATGATTAGAGAATCCTAATTCTCAATCATAGAGTTCCAGATAGATAAGACTCATAATCAGCCATCAGATCAGAAAGGAACCTCTAATGTGTGTGACCCCGCAGGTTCGAACCTAAGCCGGTAGCACAGGAACCAATTTCTGTACTAATCGAAGTGACCATCTAGCAATGGTACCCGACGATCGGATAGGTCGAATAATTGCAATCGCAACATTCAGAACCTACGTGAATATGGTTACCGTATAATTCATCCCTTTTGACCCCTGTGTTTAGGATGACTCAGGGTTAAACTGTCAACCCTGATGATATCATCCGAATCGTGCTCAACTCAATTAGTCCTGTGACTCCTCACTAGGACTACCCTGGCCAAGATTTTGCTAAATTGAAACACGACTGTACACAGCTCCTAAACTGGAGTGGTCAATCCCATCTTGACACACGCACCGACAAGTCAAGTACTTGACTACACCCAGCAACCTTCCGTCACTGAATTAGAAATTCAGGTAGTCCAGTGCCTAAGTGCAGTGAGTTGCTTGCAAGTCACCGTGGCGGTCTCAGGTCGGAGGGACATTTATACCCATATCCCATCAGAGCAAATCTTGACAGCAGAAATAGCTCCAGAGTTGGTCACGTTCAGTGCAGATGTACCATTACATCTCACCTGTATGCCATACCAGTGTCTCCACACTCTTTGGTTATGAGGACAACCAACCCATATGGCACACAACGACCTATGCTCGATAAATGTTGTCGTCCTTGGTAACAACGTATCATTTGGTCGCGAACAAGTTTAAGGACTAAACGATAAATCCTCCTTTGTCGAGTCTAAATAGTCCTAAGGACTTCACCACAACACAGGAGTTCATTAGAAGATGAAACATTTGTGATGAAAAAATACCAAAATAACTTTTATTTATTTATAATTCATGTACTAATACAAAAGGAGCACAACCGTCAACAGGCTGACGATTGGCTTTGGGACACTATTCCCAACATGACGAACACCTTTTGTTCATCAGTATGGTAGAAAAAATATCCTTTGGTCTCTTTGGGGTACCCTATGAATGTGCATTTGTCAGACCTAGGTCCAAGTTTATCTGTAACTAACTATTTGACATAGGTCGGGTACCCCCAGACCCTAAGGTGTGGAAGTGCTGTCTTACGCCCTGTCCATATCTCATATGGAGTTTTAATTACAGACTTACTTGGAATTCTATTTAACAGATAACAGACCGATTCAAGTGCATATCCCCAGAAGGATATCAGCAAGCTGGCAAAACCCATCATGGATCGGACCATGTCTAACAGAGTCCGATTTCTCCTTTCAGACACACCATTATGCTGTGGTATTCTTGGAGGAGTCCATTGGGAAAGAATCCCATTCTTTCATAGATATGTGAGAAACTCACTAGAAAGGTATTCCCCTCCTCAATCAGACCGAAGAGTTTTAATACTCTTTCCAATTTATTTTTTTACTTCACTTCGAAATTGTTTGAACATTTCAAATGAATCCGACTTATGTTTCATCAGATAGACATATCCATATCTGGATAGATCATCCGTGAAATTGATGAAGTAAAAATATCCACCTCTAGCACTTGTGCTATGGGCCCACATACATCAGTATGTACTAGGCCCAAGAGCTCAGCAGCTCTCTCACCTTTTTCAGTAAAAGGTGACTTGGTCATTTTACCAAGAAGACAGGACTCACAGGTTGGAAGTGATTCACAATCACTAACTTCAAAGATTTCCTCTTGAGTCAACCTGTTTATCCTGTTCTTGTTTATATGACCTAGCCTATAGTGCCATAAGTAGAAATCTGATACACTATCTAATCCAGGGTGCTTGCCAGTAGAATAGACTACATTAACAGGTTGTGATAATATATTCACACTATTATTCAAATATTCAAAAAAATAGTAACACCATTCATAATGATATTATAAACTTGTTTCTTTATTAAAATTTTATAATCATTTTTGGCCAGAAGGCCTACAGAAATAATATTTAAAAAAAAATGGGACAGAAATGACAATCATTAAGAACAACAGTATGGGACTCAAATACAAGTTTCAAGATTTCTAATGCTAGAACTGGAACTGAACTTCCATCTCCAACGTTTAGGAACCTCTCGTTGGCTCGAATCTCCTACTGATCTGCAACCCCTGTAAAAAATTATAAATATGATAAGGGCTACCGGTATCCAATACCCAGTCAGTTATATTACAAATAGAGAAATTGCAAGGAGTTATCATATAAATACCTTGTCCAGCAATAGCTTGCTTCTTTCTTTGCCTGTTCAGGTCCAGGGAGACAATGTACTGAGGACAGTTCTTCTTCCAGTGCCCCGGCTTCTTGCAAAAGAAGCATTTAGCTTGACTCTTATCGGGCTTGATCTTTCTGGTCTGGCCCTGCACTGATGTTCCAGTCTGAACTTGCACCTTCTTCACTTTCTTCTTCTTGTTCTTCTTTCCTTTTTTAAAAAGTTGAGAACTAGAAGACGAACCTCCCACTAAGTTCACCGACTCCTTGTGGAGTTGGTGATCCTTCTCAAAGTTCTAAAGCAACCCCAGAAATCCATGGTAGTTTACTTCAGGCTTTGTCATTCTACAATGAGTGAGGAATGGGAGATAAGACTTGGACAGTGAGTTCAGTATTGCATCTTTCCCAAGCTGCTCATGCAAGAAAAAGTCGAGCTTGCTCAAATGCTCCATCAGCTCGATCATGTACAATACATGATCAGTGATAAAGGCACCATCCCATATTTTGGCATTGAAGATGGCATAACTAGTCTTGTGCCACTCCAAATCATCGGGTGTGCCAAAGGCATCCTCCAACATTTGAAGCATGTCCTTTGGCTGAGCCATCTCAAATCTATGACTAAACTTGTTGCTCATGGCAACCAGCATTATGCAGCGCATCGTCGTCCGATCACTGAGCCACTTCTGATAAGTGTCTCTGACTATTCCACATGCATTGACAGCTGGCTCCTCAAGTGTAGGATCCGTTATCACATATAGGATCTGTTCATGCTCCAGTACTATCTTCAACTTTCGGTACCAGCTACCGAAGTTGGGTCCCACCAACTATCATTGTCCAACAATGATCGGAGCGATAGGGAAGTGCCATATCTGTACAAAGAAAAATCATAACCTAATTAGTAATTGATTCATTAAACCTAAAGATTTGGACTTTAATCAAAATATTTCTCTCACTATTTTATTCGAATTTGTAGCCTCTACCTCTAATTCGAGGAATTACCCTAATTCCTTAGTGGGTACTAGAATCTACCTAAACTGAACACAAGCCCAATTTTGGTTGGCCAACCCATGTACATCTAAGGGTAACCTCATAACCAATTATTTTTCTAAATAATTTTTAGTAATTTAAATTTTGCCCCAGTCCCTAATCAGTAGGTTTTGGCCTTCACTGAAAAGGTCTGGTTAGGTCCAACCATTAACATGACCATACTTGGCCCATCTAGTCAATGAATGATTAGGCCCAACTTTGGTTGGCTAACCTAACCACCATTTAAAAAGATGTAGTCAAAAAATTATATTATGAATGACAATTCTATCAGCCGATAAGCACCAGGCCTTTAGGCCTCCAATGATTATCCAACTGATGGACCCATTATCATCCACCTAATAGGAGGCTATGATCTGATTATCACTATAACTATTTTATTTTAAGGAACTAATAATTTTAAAAAATTTAATTGATTTAGAGGAGAAGGTCAGATGAACAAGCTTTTCATGATCCTCCCACTGGCTTCACCAAGTCAGCTTAAGGGAGACCATTAAAAGGGCTGGTCTAGGAGCACCTAAATCAGTCACGCTGATTTACCTAGCTAACATGGGTCAGCTCGATTAGTCAAGTGATCCGATCAAAATATAATTTCATCAAGAGATCAGGTAAGTTCGATTGGTGAGAGGGTCTGCCAAAGCTTGCCATAGACACCATCAGAAATGGCCAGGTAAGTGGGCTGCCAATTAAAAACCATCAATCTGGTTTACCTTAGACATCAATTGGTTTAATTAGTTTTGATTAGATCAACCTAATAGTTCGTGCTAGACCGCTTAGCCAAGAATCAAGTCCATTTGGTTCTCGTTAAAGAAATGGACTTGACCAACTATAACTATTGTAATTGATCTAGAGAATGCTTGACCTAATCTAAGACAACAATTGATTAGATTTAGTCAATTCTCTAATTAAGTCCATCTTTAATCTAACCTTAGGTCTAACCTAATTAATGAACTTAATTCCTACTAACCCATTAACCCAATGTGTTATGGTTTGTCTCTTAGGTTCTTCAATTCACAATCCTAGAACCTAATCAAACAACTTCTTAATTCTCAATTAAGTTTTGGGCTGAGGGTTGGGGTTCGGATTTTCGAAAATAATTTTCATGTTTGTAAAATATTTTTACAACATGGTTCTACCAACTAAGTTGCATGTTTGATTTATAATCAAAATACAAGTAAAATAAGCATGAAACTACTTTAGATCTAATCTAAAAGGTTCATGTAATTGAAATAATTTCAACTTTAAACTGCGCAAATTTCTCAGACAAATATATGATGGTTCTTTGCACAAAAATTATTAATAAAAAGATTTTATTTTATATTTTAATATTTTTTAAATCTAATAAATTATAAATTTAATCTAGATCACATCTAACAAATTTATGATTAAAGATAGATCTACACAAACTAGGACAACCTTTGCACTATAAGGGATAAACCTTACAGCAGGACAACCTACAGTTCGTGATTGATCTAAAAATTTTATTTTAAATTTAATAATTAGATTATAAATTAGATCTAATCTAAGAAATAATCTAAGTATGTATAAATAATCATGTAATAAATAACCTAGGCTCTGATACCAATTAAAGGAACCAGATCTAGGGTTTCAGGGTTAGATCTTGAAACTTTTTCAAGATCAGGCAACGAAAGACTAAAATAAATCAAAATTTATCTTATAAAATTAGATAATCTCTAGATCTAAGATTCTATTACATAATTATTGCATGACATCAAATCAAAAATTAAAATATAAAGAATAAGAACTACAAGTTGATCATATCAACATATTTTTATACTACATCTTATGTATGTAAAATATAATAGATCAGATCTATTACCTTGCAAGTTAGATGTTTTAACTTTGTTGATCTAGAATTGAGGATGATGTTGTAAGCTGCATGCACATCCGACCTATAGGAGTCATCCACACGAGCCCACAAATCACGATCAGAAGTCCTGGTCTAGGAAATCAGCACAGTATGCTAGTACTGTGCTGATCCTTCTTCGATGGTCGATCAGATGCCTCCTTCTTCTTAATTTAGACTCTTTCAAAGATGAAAAGTATGAGAAATAGTTTTAGATATGAGACATGCTCAAAAAACTCACAGATGAAGGAAGAGAAGAGGTGAACTCAGCAACCCTTGAAGAAGACCCTCTTCTTCTTCTCTTTGCTCTCACTTAGACACCTAATTTTGTGTCTATTATATCTCCACACCTCAATACTTTTCTTCTTAATTTTCACACTCTCCAAAGGTCTCTCAGTGGTCTATAATCTAAAAAGATCTCAAGAAAAAATTTATCTTAAATAATGAGATATGAGAATCCTTGTCTAGGTCAAATACCTAGTCAAGAAAAATCCAAACAGGGCAAGACAAGGGGTGCCAACTCTTGGGTGCCCCCTCCTTCTTTTTCTGCCATGGACCACCAGCAAAGGGCACTTAATATATACCATAAAAGCCATAAAAATCTTAAAAAAAAATTGAGTAAAATCAGTACCATAAAGAAAGAGTTTTGGTTACCGAAAATTCTATCTCATAGAATTTAAAATCCAAACTAATTTCTACTTTGACTTGATCCACAACCACATTCCATGAAAGAGAGAAAGAGTGGAAAGCTTTGGGCATATGTGAAGGCCTAGGAGAGAAGATTTTGTCACACAAAATAAGAGAGAGTGGGTGTGGGGGGCTAAGGTGGCGCAAGGTGGAATCCTAGTCTTACTAGGATTCAATCTATGACTTGTTCAAATTTGATTTTTCAAACCAAATCAAACCAAAACCAAATCAACCTAATTAAAATAAGTGTTAACCAAATTAAGGATCTAATTTAGTTAGATTAAATTAAATTTAAATTAGATTTAATTTTTTAATTGAATTAGAAATTAGGTTGAGCCAAGTCCTAATTGGACTAGGACTAGTTTTTTCTTGCACTTGGCTTATCCAATAAACCAATTGGACTTGATCCAATCAAGTCCAAACTAAATATAATTAAATTATATTTAATTATACTTAATTTTAACCCATTGGCTTAATCAAATTAAGCCAATTAACAATCAACTTGCTAATCGATCCTCCGACGACACTTACACTAGGTTAAATGTCAATCGTATTGATCGTTTAACCCTAGAATGATTCTTAATCATTGATCAATCATCCGATCGGATCATGAACTCTAATGTGTGTGACCTCATAGGTCTAAACCTAAGCTAGTAGCATAAAAATAAATTTCTGTACCAATCGAAGTGACCATCTAGCAATGGTACCCAACGATCGGATAGGTTAAATGTGTAGAACAACATCCTTAGAACCCATGCGGATATAGTTTCCATATAATTTATCCCCTTGACCAAAATGCTCATAGGATACCTCAGAGTTTAACTATCAACTCTGATCAGGTTGTCCACATCGTATTTCAAAATATCAAATCCATCTGATGGATTACCCTAGCCAAGGTTTTGCTAAATTGAAATACAGTGACTCATTCTTCTCCAACTCTTGGAGTGATCAATCCCATCTTGATCATACTCCGACTTTGCAAGTACTTGACTGTACCCAAAAGCCTTCCATCATTAAATTAGAAATTCAGTTAGTCTAGTACTAAAGCACAGTGAGTTGCTTGCAAGTCACTGAGATGATCTCAGGTCTAAAGGATACTTATACCTATATCCTATCAGAGATATTCTCGACAGCAGAATGCTTTGGAGTTGGTCATGTTTCATGATGATGTACCCTTACATCTCATCTGTATGCCATACCAGTATCTCCACACTTCTTGGTTAAGAGGACAACCAACCCATATGGCCTATAGCAACCTATGCTCAATAGAAGCTGTCATCCTTATTAATAGCCTATCATTTGGTCATGAACAGTTTTAAGGACTAATCGATAAATCCTCTCTTTATCAAACCTAAATAGTCCTAAGGATTTTATCATAACAACGAAGTTCATTAGAAGATGAAAATTTGTGATGAAAATATCAAAAATATATTTTATTTATTAACAAATCAATTGCAATACAAGGTTGCTTAACCGTCAATAGGTTGACGATTGGCTTTTGGGACATATTTCCCAACACCTAGAGCATTCAGGGTCAAAAGAATGAATTATGCAGTAACCATGTGTAAGGGTTCTAAAATATTTTTTTATGATAATTTGACCTATTTTGACATCAAAAATCATTGATAAATGGTATCTCGATCAGTGCAAAAATTGATTTCTGTACTACCGACTTAATGTTGAACCTATGAAGTCATGCACACAAGTCAGACAAAGTAGGAAGGAATCGGTCTATGTTTATATATCCAATTTGAAAGTACATGACTTGATTGAACACATAAACTAAGTTGATTGAGAATTAAATTATGGATCAAATAGAATTGAAGAGTTGACTATGTCTAGCTGGCACTACACATGAGGTTCAGATTTGATCTCGGGGATGAACAGTTTTTGATCTATGATCCATGGAACATATGAAAGTTTGAATTTAAGTATTAATTAATTTTAAATTAGATTTGAATTAATTAGACTTAAATAGGTCCAAAATCTAAATTAGACTTGGTACAAAAGTCCTAAAGAGTTTGGGATTGATAGCTTTTCAAAATTATTTCGAACCAACTTTAAACTGAATTCGAATCAAACCCATTTTGGATGATATATGAGTATTCCCACTTGCACTAGGAATATCTTCCCATGTGGGCCAACCAACACTTAATATGGAGTTGGTTTGGGGCATCCCAAGTGGGTGAGGGACTGGGTGCAAGTTGATTATCATATGTGATGGTAATTATATCTCATGTAGAAATCTTCTTTCATGAGTATTGAATCAATTCAAATAAGATTTGAGTAAGGAGTTCTACTCATATTGGATCATGAGAATCATCTATAAATAGAGAGTCTCTACCTATGGATGAATAGTAAGCAAATCAGATTAAGAGAAGAGAAAAAGAGAAAGAGAGGTGTGTGAAGAGAGAGGTCCTTCATCTTCTTCTACATCTCTCTTTTTGTTGCTGCCTCTTCTACTTGGACATGGATCCTTTCTTGGATGTCCCACCTACTATTGTGAGGTGTCACACCAGTACATCTCATCTCTCGATTGATTGAGTTGCGAAGCTAATTATATTTGAGTTCATCCTACTTTCCTGTGGCATCTGACGTACATGCAAAATAGAGGGTTTGCACATCCAGGCCTCCATGAAGGTTTATATCAAATAATTTAGGATTTGATCTCTAGTTTCACTATGATTCAGGTAAAGATTTAGTCCTTAAACAAGTAGAATATTAAAAAAAAAATTTAGATGCAACCTGGGCATTCTGGAGAGAAATTGTTTCCTTCCCTTCAAGCGTATGAGTAGAATTCCATATACTTTGACTGTGGGTTCTGTAATATACACCATGATATGTACAACACTGGATGTGGCATACTCACTAGGAGTAGTGTGCAGATACCAATCAAATCTAGGTGAGAACTATTGAAAGGTTGCAAAAACTATCTTTAAGTATTTGAGAAATACTAAGGACCAGTGGCTCGTTTATGGGAAACTTGACTTGAAACTCATGGGATACATTGACTTCAATTTTTAGTTAGATCATGATAATAGTAAAAACATGTTGAGATACATCTTTACCCTAAATGTTGAAGCTATTGCTAAAAAAGTTTCAAGCAGCACATCGTAGCCAATTCAGCATGCGAAACAGAATACATCGCGGCATCCGATGCTGCAAAGGAAGCTGTGTAGCTGAAGAAGTTCATTAAAAAGCTTAGAGTTGCACCCTCCATCGATGGTCCAGTTCTACTTTATTGTGATAGTACTAGAGCTATAGCTCAGGCAAAAGAGCCGAAGGCACATCAGCAGACAAAGTATATTCTGTATCACTATCACCTTGATCGAGAGATTGTGGAATGAAGTGACATCGATCTTCAAAAGATCGATGGAAAGGAGAACCTGACCGACCCATTAATTAAAGCCCTTGCGATAAAGGTGTTCATGATCACAAAATGAAGATGGGTATACGATACTGTACCGATTGGCTTTAGTATAAGTTGGAGTTGTTAGGAAATATATCTCAAAACTAATCGTCAGCCTATTGATAGTTATGCTATTTGATGTAATTGTATATGAATTAATTAATAAAATATTTATTTGATAATTTTTATCATAAGCTTGTACATCTTCTATATCAAACTTCTGTGTTATAATGGAAGTCCTTAGGACTACTTTAAATCGATAAATAAGGATTTATCATTTAGTCATTAAATGAGTTCACAACCAAGTGATATGCTATTACTAGGATGATAGACATATCAAATGTAGGTCATTGTGTGGCATATAGGTTGGTTGTCTTCTTAACCAAGGAGCATGGAGATGCTGGTATCGCATGCAAGTAAAATGTAGGAGTATATTTTACTAAATGTGACCAACTTCGGAGCACTCTGCTGTCAAGAGTCACTCCGAAAGGATATGGGTATAAGTGTCCCTCCGAACTGAGATCACCAGGTGACTTGCAAACAATTCACTATGCTTTGATGCTGGACTATCTAAATTTTTAATTCAAGATCAAAAGGTTTCTGGATATAGTCAAGTACTTGTGAAGTCGGTGCATGAATCAAGATGGAATTGATCACTCCAAAAGATTAAAGAGAATACTTTGTATTTCAATTTAGTAAGACCTTAGCCAGGGCAATCCTTATAAGGAGTCACAAGATTTATCAGGTTGAGACACATAATGGATGTATTATTAAGAGTTGACAGTTTAAACTCTAAGTCATCCTAGCATCAAGGATCAAAGGGATGAATTATATGATAACTATATCTAAATAAGTTCTTGAGTATTGCTTTTCATACATTCGATCTATCCGAACGTCGAGTACCATTGCTAGATGGTTATTTTGATTGACACAAGATTCAGTTCCTATGCTACTGGCTGAGGTTCGAACCAATGGAGTCACTCATGTCAGAGGTTTCTCTCCGATCATATGGTTAATCTGAAGAGTTCTGTAGACGAGGACTCTGGTGAAAAGTCCCACTGGATGGAGACTCTGCTGAAGAGTCCCACTGGATGGAGACTCTAGAGAAGAGTCCCACTAGACTTAGACTCTATTATTAATAAGAATTAATTAGTAATTATATCACTAATTAGTTCAATTTGATTGAGCATTAAAGTCTGGATCAAGTTTGATTGAATTGGATTTAATCAGGTCAAGTCTGATTAGGTTATGAGATGACCTAATCGATAAGGAGAAATAATCCTGATTTGATCAGGTCTATGACTCAATTAATTTATTGATTTGATCAAATTTAATTAAAATTATAGGAGTCTAATTAGATTAGTTCACCATATTTTATTTGGATCTAATTGGATTGAGTTTGAAAGAAATCTAATAGGTTAAACCCTAGAGTCCCAAATGAATAGGACTTTATCCCTTGCGCCACCTAAATTATCTCATGCCTTTTCTCACCACATAAAATTAGTTTGTATGTAAAAACTAAAAAATAATCCTTTTTTTTCACCTATTAAGGATGGAATTGGTTGGTTTTGATTTAAATTCAAATTGATTTGAATTTCAACTTAAAACCTTATCTATATCCTTTCGCACGTTGGCTGCCTTTGAATGGGTCTATTGTGTGCAAAAAAAAGAAGTCTTTCTAATTGATTTTCATGCTCAATTTTTTTGATAAGTCTCTCTTTAAGTCAAATAAGGTGAGAAAAAGTTGGAGTCAAATTGAAATTCAAAAAGATTTGAATTGCAACAAACTCCAGCCTTTATCTAGTTTTATTTGATTTGTGCGACAACCATAAAAGGGCCACAATTTTGTACACCAACAAAAGAGAGCCTTTCACTGTGAGATACCAAAGAGAATGAGGATCAAAAATACTTCTTTTGGGATGTGAGGATTGGGTGGGTTTTCTTCCTCCTTGATGTGAACAATAGAGGAGACTGATCTCCTCTCAGGTGAGTGACCAAGAACTGTTCTAAGATTTTGTGTGAGTGAAAAACCATATAGAAGAGAGTCTTCATCTGATTTTTATCCATCATAAAGAATCTTCCTCTGATCTATCTTTGACATCAAAAACATCTGAGGTGATCAAAAAAGGAGATCAAGTCAGATCTCCCATCAAAAATCAACTGCACGAGCTAGCACTCCCGTGAAGGATTGATCGATCCAAGGAGCTTTGTGTGGACCATCCATAGAGGTCGGATGTTTGTGCAGCTATGAATGACTAGAGAGGACTTTCAGATCTATATTTTTGATCATAGAGTTTGACTACTGATGCTCAGGTATTGCATTCGGATCATAGAAGTGGTAGATTTGATCTACTACTAAATGCTGTCTTTTGGTTCGCATGCTTGTCATTTTAGATTCAGATTTTTATGCATATAAATTTATCATAGATCTATTTTTAAGAGTTTTAAGATCAATTTTTTTATATATATATTTATAGATTAAATAATTTAATCTAATATTTTTTTGCTGAAAATTTTTGAAATGCATGCATGAAACCCCTGCGCATCCCAACATATCCTTGTCCTCATGGGATGCCACCTTAAGAAAAGATTTTTTGTACACCCCATCAGATGAGATCTTTGGTGTGAAAAGTTCAGAGAGGAGGTGGGTTTCCGTGCTTGAGAAACCAAGGAAGAGATCTTCCCCTTGGGTGTGAGCTCTAGGGTGGGTCTAGGGTTTCTGATTACTCTAGTTTTGTTTATGGAAAATACAAGAGATTGTCTTCTTTCTTCCACACCACCTCCTCGACAAGCTCTATCATCTGATCTAGAGGTATCTGGGTAATTCAAAGGAAGGAGTCTTCTTCAGCCATTTAGAACCTTCTATGCAAACTAGCACTCTCAAAGAGAACGATCTGTTCGAGGCTTCGAGTGGACTACCTGTAAAGATCGACAATCTGTGTAGCTGCTCAACATCAGGAAGAACCTTGTACCATGTTCATCAGTAGCAACAATCATTGATCTATGATAAGATAATGAGTTCTGCACTCATCTAATTAGATCTAATAGCTAGATCTGATTTAGGACATCGATATGATCGATGCAGTATTTTTTTTTATATCAATATTTTTTTATATGAATATTTCATGTTATAGATTCTTAGAATGATAGTTTAGATTAGATGTAAAGCATGTGTAGGAGATTAAATTATTTAATTTATTATTTTCACTATAAAAATTTTAAAAATATATACTTTAAACTATCTATTTTTTTCAGTTAGCACATCACTGTATCTTAATCTAGTAAAATCTTGATCAGCATAATCCTTATGATGTGTCATAAGATTTGAAAAAAATTGAAATATAATGTGGATGACTATTCTAGGGTTGACAGTTAAACCTTAGGTCACCTTAAGCATTAGGGGTCAAAAAGATGAATTATGTGGTAACCATATGCTGAGATTTTTGAATGTTGCTTTGCAATTATTTAACCTATTTGGACGTCGGTTATCATTGGTAGATGATCACTTTGATTAGTATAGGAAAGGATTCCTATACTTCTGACTTAATGTTCGAACCTATGGAGTCACACACAAAGTTAAAAAATATAGAAAAGAGTTGATCAGATATTTATGTGTTCAATTTAGAAGTATGAGACTTGATTGCATATATAGATTTATTTAATTGAGAATTATGTTATGAGTCATATTGAATTAAATACTAACTATGTGCAGCTAGTACTACACATAAGGCATAGTTTTGATTCTGGAGATGAATTTGATCAAATCTATGATCCAAAAAATTATAAGAGATTAGATTTGAATCCTAATTATTTTAGATCAGACCTAAGTTAATTGGAATTGATTTTATTAAGGCTAAATTAGATTAAATATCCAAGTTAAACTTAGACCTAAATCCTAATTAGATTAGGATTAGCAGTCTTTTCGAATTTAATTTGAATAGAATTCGAATTGGATTCGAATTGAGCCCAAACTTGAAACACATCAAATTTGGTGTAATTAGTCATGTTTATCAGATATTCTCTCACCCATATGGCTACCAAGATGAAGGAGAGGGCACTGAAAATAGCCCCCTTCTTTTGGGCGTGCGGTATGGTGAAGGGAGGCGCAAGTTGCACCTCTCCTATTTTAATTAGTAAACTTTATAGTTTAAGGAGTTTGGATTTGATTCAAACATAAAGACTTCTATTCCTAACCCATGAAGATTTTTGATTGCATATAAGAACTCTTATCTATTTAAGGAGGGATGTGGAGAAGAGAAAAATTAATCAAGCATTGATCTTGGCGTGGAGCTCTCTCTTGGTGTGGGCATCCCCTCTCTCTTGGGCATCACCTCTCCCTAGGCATATCTCTCCTCTTGGACATCCTCCCTATCCTTTGTGATATGGCATGTGGGCTCCTTTCAAGATCTTAAGATCAGATCTCAAGGCTCTCCTTCTTTCTGAAGGAAATATGCGATAGTACAATACAAGCAAATTTAAAATTTTATGCAGTAGAAATAATAGACTAAATGATTTAATCCTAATCACATGTATAAGATCTAATCTTAGACTATCACAAGAGAATCTTTGATATGAAAAATATATATTTTAAATCTAAAAATAAAAAAATCATATCGATCTTATCGATGCTGAAATTCTAGATCTAACTATTTGATCTACCATAAGAATCAAAATAAGTTAGAGATTATTACCAAACAAATTTTGATTTTAATCTTCACTAGTCCAATAGTTGGAGAGGGTGTTCTCCAGATCACTCATAGCCACACAAAGTCATCTGGCCTCTATAAGAAAATCCACGTGAAGACTGGTGCAGATCAGGGCTCAGAGATGCTAGTCTGCGAACAACTTCGACAGCTGATCTCTTCCTTCTTTTACAAGCACCTTGGATACTCTAAAGTGATAGGAGATCTGGAGGAGGAAGAGAGGAGGAGGAGAAGAATCTTTGAAAATAAAAAAAAATTTAAGGAACTGATCATGGGACGTCCAAGAGAGGGGTCCCCTTTTTACGGATTAAAAATTGGGACTTTCCAAGAAAGGGTGCCATGAATCAATGCCAAAACTTCCTTTTGGCATCCCAAAAATTTTAAAAAAATCCTTAGAATGTGTAGAAGGAATTTGGAGTCTCACATGCCAAATAATTTATCAAAAAAATAAAGAAAAAAATAATATGGTACCAATAATATACTATATACAAAAAATACCTTTTCTGGTCTGCATCTTATCTCTAATTCGGATCACATTTGAATTAGGCAAGAGATAATATTATGACTCATCAGCTATTTCTGCCCATCACTATTGGATACTCTCTCATGATGCCAAAAATTACAACCCAAATCTAATTAGGTGTGGAGAAAATGGCATGATCCAGATGTGGCGTAAAAGATAACGATAGAGTCATAGTCTGACTTGGACTCTTCATTTCTAATTCAATTCTAATCCAAATCAATTTTAGATTTAAACCACTGATAGAAATGAATCTAATCTAATTAGGAATCTAAATATCTTATCAAATTCTTAACCCAATTAGGAATTAGTTGAGTCCAAATTCTGATCTAATCAGGATCATATTTCTTTTGTAATCGGGTTTGATTTTATCAATCCCAATCTGAGTCGAACTGAATCTAATTCAATTAGAGTTATTCCAAAGCTCTTTAATCAATCAAATTGAGTCAATTAGTAATCTAATTACTAATTAATTCTTTATAAATGATAGAGTCTCAGTCCCAGTGAGATTTTCCTATAGAGTTCTAGTCCAAGTAGGACTCTTCACCAGAGTCACAATTCAATTGGACTCTTTAGCCATCAGATCTGGTCAAATCTTCTAATACATGTGACCCCATAGGTTCGAACCTAAATTGATAGTATAGAAATAACTTTCTATATCAATCGATATAACCATCTAGCAATGGTGACCCGACGACTAGATAGGTCGAAGTATTGCAAAGCAATCTTCTAAAACCTACTAGCGTATGGTTACCATATAATTCATCCCTTTGACCCAAATACTCAAGGTGACCTAGTGTTAAACTGTCAATCCTTAATTAAGTCGACCATATTGTATTTCAACCTTTCAAATCTATCTCATGAATTATCCTGATCAAGATTTTGCTAAATTGAAATATACTGATGCATATCTCCTACCAATTCAGAGGTGTCAATTCTATCTTGACTCACACACTGACTTGATAAGTACTTGACTGCACCCAGTATCCTTCTGTCACTAAATTAAAAACTTAGATGATCCGATACTAAAGTACAGTGAGTTACTTAAAAGTCACCATGGTGGTCTCAAGTCAGAGGAATACGTATACCCATTCTCTTTTCGAGCTACTCTTGATAGCAAAGTATTCAGTATATGTTACGTTCGATGTAAATATACTCCTACATTCTATCTGCATGCCATAATAGTATCTCCACTCTCCTTAGTTAAGAAGACAACAACTCATATGGCATACAATGACCTACACTTGATATCACTATCATCCTAATAATAGCGCACCATTTGGTCACGAATACTTTTAAGGACTTAATGACAAATCTTCCTTTATTGATTAATAATAGTTCTAAGGACTTCATTACAACACAGAAGTTCAAAGATGATCAATTTGTAATAAAAATACTAAATAATTTTTATTAATAAAAATTTAGATATAATTTACAAGATAAGCACGATCGTCTAATAATTAACTTCGAGACATATTTTCCAACACTTTACTCCTAAAGAGTTCTTCATTCCTCTCTCCTATGTTGCTTGGCATGCATGCGAAGTAGAGGATCTATGCATCTAGATCTCCTGAAGCAAATCAATTGAGGAACCTCTTTTATCTTGACAAGTCTTCCACTATAAATCAAGGTGAGATTTCATAAATATTATAAAAATTTTAATTGTTAATCTATTTAATTTTCTTCTTGGCATTGATGTGATCAATAAATTTTTTTCAACTGGTATTAGAGTCAGGCTGTATGTCATGATCACATAATCTAATTTTTAAATTTTTTTTAATTTTTGACCTCATTTTGAATTAATTTTTTTATATAATTAAATCTTATTTTGATCTAATATTTTTTATATTTTTTTTGATCTAATTTTGATCAGATTATCAGATCAAAATCAGCCCCTGAAAATGATCTGTTATAAATCTATTTTAGCAGAATTTTTTGTATAGATATTTGTTCTGATTTAATATCTGATTATATATGAATTTAAATCTATTTTGATAGATTTTTTTTGAATATATTTTAATTAAAGAATAATGTTTGAATCAGACTTAGATTTGAATCTGTTTGACAGAGTTTCAGATCTAATTTGACCAAAATACCCATATATATTTGATCATATTTTAAACCAAATTTTTTTTATACAATCATACATATATTTTGAATAGATTTTTTATTTTTTTAGATCTGAAATTAATGATTCATGTGATAATATAATTAAGGTTCAAATCTAAAAATTTAATGTTATAATAATAATCTAATTAGATTAGATAAAAGTTCTACATATTATCATGTTATGAGCATGATATGAACCATTATATATGTGATATATAATATTGAATTATTCTTATTAGCTAAGTATTCAAAATTGAGTTAATCACCATGACCATCCAATCATAAGAAGAAGTATAGATTAAAATCTTTCTCTTGTCCAATCAATGAGTTCTCTTATGATGTATAGGGATGCTGATGTGATTAAATCTCTTGTAGAAGAAAGGTGAAAAAAAAAATTAGAATTGTTCAAATCATAAATAAGTTTATACTAGATCTAAAAATTTATGATTTATTTTTACTAATTTATGTAAAATATTCAGATCTAAAAATTAATTTCATAAGCTGAAATTAATGATATATGATGTAAGGTTTTGCACGAATGTTTTTGTAAAATAGTTTTACAAGTTAAAGTTAATTTCAATATAGAAATTTTATATACTTAATTATGAATTAAGATATAATTATCAAAAGATCTAGATTTGAGAATTGAAAATCTTAAGACACCTCATAAATTAAGGACTATGGGTTAGCTTGAATCAGATCATCCAATTGGATTAGATCGAGGGTTAGTAACAAATATAGACCAAATAGAGAAATTAACTAAATCTAATCAACAGTTGAATTAGATTAGGTTAAGATTTTTTTAAGATCAACTTCAATAGTTATAACTTGATCAAGTTCATATTTTTGACAATACCAAATAGACCTGATTATAGCTCAGCAGTCGAGCTCAAGTCTTTTGGCTGACTAAATTGAAACTAATCGATCAATTGATATCTAAGATAAGTTTGATAGTACGATCAGTGGTTTTTAATTGGGGTTACTTACCTAGTCTATATGGTGTTTAAGGCAAGCATTGGCTGCCTTCCCATTGATCTCACTTACCTGACCAATTAGATAGATTATGTTAAAATTAGATCACTGAATGATTTGAGTTGACCCATGATATTAAGATTAATTAGTGTGACTGATTCAGGTGTTCTTGAGCTAGCTTATTTTTAATCCACTTTCATAACTTGATGAAGCCAGTGGAACAATCATTGAAATGTTGGTCAACCGCTTCTCTTTATTCTTAAACCAATTAATTAAATTTTTTAAATTATTAGGTTGTTAAAATGAAATAGTTATGGAGATAGATGCTTCATAGCCTCCTATTAAGGTGAATAGTAATGGGTCTAATATTTCAAATTAGCATTGCAAGTACCTTATGCCTGGTGCTTATCTGGATATTGAAATTATAATTTATTATATGATGACTTTGCTATACTGTCTGATGAATGGTCGAGTTGGCTAGAGCTTACTTAAGTCTATTTATTCATCAATAAGATTCACTAAGTATGTTCATGTTAATGGTTAGACCTAATTAAGATTTTGAGTAGACGTGCCATATGCCTGTTGGGAAATATATCTCAAAAGCCAATCATCAAGTTGTTGACGGTTGAGCAACCAAGTATGGTAATTGATTTGTTAATAAATAAAATATTTTTAATATTTTATTATAAACTTTCATCTTCTAATGAACTCTGTTGTTATGATGAAGTCTTTAGGACTATTTAAGTTCGATAAAGAGAAGATTTATCGATTAGTCCTTAAAACTATTCATGACCAAATGATAGGCTGTTAATAAGGACGACAGCTTCTATCGAGCGTAGGTCGCTGTAGGTCATATGGGTTGGTTATTCTCTTAATCAAGGGGTGTGGAGATACTGGTATGGCATACAGATGAGATGTAAGGGTACATCATCATTGAACGTGACCAACTTCAGAGCATTCTGCTATCGAGAATGATGCTGATGGGATATAGGTATAAGTGTCTCTTAGATCTGAGATCACCTCAGTGACTTACAAGCAACTCACTGTGCTTTGATACTGGACTAACTGAATTTCTAATTCAGTGACAGAAGGCTTCTAGGCATAGTCAAGTACTTGCGAAGTCAGAGTGTGATCGAGATAGGATTGACCACTCCAAGAGTTGGAAAAGAATGAGTCACTGTATTTCAATTTAGCAAAACCTTGGCCAGGATAATCTATCAGATGGATTTGATATTTTGAAATACAATGTGGACAACCTGATCAGAGTTGACAGTTGAACTCTGAGTTATTCAATGATCATTTTGATCAAGGGGATGAATTATATGAAAACTATATCTGCATGGGTTCTAAGGATGTTGTTCTACACATTCGACCTATCTGGTCGTCGGGTACCATTGCTAGATGGTCACTTTGATTGATACAAAAATTTATTTCTATGCTACTGACTTAGGTTCGGACCTATGAGGTCACACACATTAGAGTTCATGATCCGATTGGATGGTTGATCAACGATTAGGAATCATTCTAGGGTTAAATGATCAATACGATTGACATTTAACCTAGTGCAAGTGTTGCAGGAGAATCGATTAGCAATTTGATTGCTAATTAGCTTAATTTTATTAAGCCAATGGATTGAGATTAAGTCTAATTGAATATAATTTAATTAAATTTAGTTTGGACTTGATTGGATCAAATCCAATTGGTTTATTGGATAAGCCAAGTACAAGGAAAAAACTAGTCCTAGTTCAATTAGGACTTGGGTCAACCTAATTTCTAATTTGATTAAAAATTAAATTAGATTTAAATTTAATTTAATCTGATTAAATTAGATTTTTTATTGGGTTATGACATATTTTAATTGGGTTAATCTAATTTTAGTTTGATTTGATTTGAGAAACCAAATTAAAACAAGTCATAAGATAGAATCCTAGTAAGACTAAGATTCCACCTTGCGCCATATAAGCCCCCCCCACGCCCTCTCTCTTATTTCATGCCAATCTCCTCTTATTTTGTGTGACAAAAGCCCTCTCCCAGGTCTTTTCCATGTCCAAAAAGTTTTCTCTCTTTTTCATACATGGAAAGTGGTTGTGGATCAAATCAAAGTAGGAATAAGTTTGGATTTCAAATTCTATGAGATAGAGTTTTAGAAATCCAAAACTCTTTCTTTTTTAAACCAAATTTATCCAGATTTTTTTTGAGATTTTTATAATTTTTAGGATACATATTGTACACCCTTTACTGGTGGTCCATGTATAAAAATAAAGAGGAGGCACCCAAGAGTTGGGCGCCCTTTATCTTACCATGTTTGGATAAGCCTTGACTAGGTATTTGACCTAGACAAGGACTCTATCATATCTCTCTCTATAAATTGAGTTTCTTCATAAAATTTTTGGAGAACATAGATATTTGAGAGACCTTTGGGGCATCCAAAAATTGAGAGAAAAACCTTTGGGTCATGGAGATATAATAGACACAAGATAGGGTGTCTAGGAGAGAGTAAAGAGAAGAAGAAGAGGGTCTTCTTCTAGGGTTGTTAGTTTCATCTCTTTCTTCCTCCATATTGAGTTTTCTAAGAGCATCTCAGATCTAAAACTCCTCCTCCTACTTTTCATCTTTGATAAAGCCCAAATTAAGAAGAAGAAGGCATCTGATCAACCATCGAAGAAGGATCAGCGCAGTACTAGCATACTATGCTGATTTCCTGAAGTAGGACTTCTGGTCGAGATTCGTGGGCTCATGTGGATGACTCCTAGAGATTGAATGCATGTGCGGTTTGCAACATCATCTTCAAGGCCAGATCAGCAAGGTTAGAATGTCTAACTTGCAAGGTAATAGATCTGATCTATTGTTTAATATGATCAACATGTAGTTTATCCTCTATATATTTTAATTTTTGATTTATGCTATGTAATAATCATGTAATAAAATCTTAGATCAAATAATTTTCTAATTTTAAAAAATAAATTTTGATTTATTTTAGTCTTCCACTGCCTGATCTTGAAAAAGTTTTAAGATCTAACCCTGAAACCCTAGATCTGGTTCCTTTAATTGGTATCAGAGCCTCAGATTGTTTATTATATGATTATTTATACATCTTTAGATTATTTTTTAGATTAGATATAATTTATAATCTGATTATTAAATCTAAAATTAAAATTTTAGATCAATCACAAACTGCAAGGTTGTCCTGCTGTAAGGTTTATCCCTTATAGTGCAAAGGTTATCCTAGTTCGCGTAGATCTATCTCTAATCATAAATTTATTAGATATGATCTAGATTAAATTTATAATTTATTAGATTTAAAAAGTATTTAAATCTAAAATAAAATCTTTTTGTTAATAATTTTTGTGCAAAGAAATTGTTTAAAGTTGAAATTATTTCAATTACATGAACCTGTTTAGATTAGATCTAAAGTAGTTTCATATTTATTTCATTTGCATCTTGATTACGAATCAAACATGTAATATAGTTGATAAAACCATATTATAAAATTATTTTATAAATATAAAAATTATTTTTAAAAAGTCGAACCCAACCCTCAGCCCAAAACTTAATTAAGAATTAAGAAGTTGTTTGATTAGGTTCTAGGATTATGAATTGAAGAACCTAAGATACAAACCATAACACATTGGGTTAATGGGTTAGCAGGAATTAGGTCCATTAATTGGGTTAGACCTATGGTTAGATTAAAGATGGACTTAATTAGAGAATTGACTAAATCTAATCAATTGTTGTCTTAGATTAGGTCAAGGATTCTCTTGATCAATTACAATAGTTGTAGTTGGTCAAGTCCATGTCTTTAACGAGAACCAAATGGACTTGATTCTTGGCTAAGCAGTCTAGCACGAACTGTTAGGTTGATCTAATAGAAACTAATTAAATTAGTTGGTGTCTAAGGTAAACCAGACCGGTGGTTTTTAATTGAGAGCCCGCTTACCTGTTCATTTTTGATGGTGTCTAAGGCAAGCTTTGGCTGACCCTCCCACTGATCGAACTTACCTGGCCTCTTGGTGAAATTATATTTTGATTGGATTACTTGACTATTTGAGCTAACCCATGTCAGCTAGGTAAATCAGTGTGACTGATTTAGGTGCTCCTAGCCAGCCCTTTTAATGATCTCTCTTAAGCTGACTTGGTGAAGCCAGTGGGAGAATCATGATAAGCTGGTTCATCTGACCTCATCCTCTAAATCATTTAAATCTTCTAAAATCATTAGGTCCTTAGAATGACAAAGTTATGGAGATAACTGAGTCATAGCCTCCCATTAAGGTGTTTGATAATGAGTCCATTAACTCAATAATCATTGCAGACCCAAAGGCCTGGTGCTTGTTGACTAATGAAATTATCACTCATCATATGACGACTTGGAGGTGTCTCTCTAATGGTGGTTAGGCGAGCCAATCAAAGTTGGACTTAATCATTCATTGGTTAGATGCACCAAGTATGGTCATGTTAATGGTTGGACCTAACCAGATCCTTACAGTGGAGGCCAAAGCCTATTGATTAGGTTTCTGTGGTAAAATTAAAATTACTAGAAATTATTTAGAGAAATAATTGGTTATGAACCTACCCTTAGATGTACATGGATTGGCCAACCAAAGTTGGGCTTGTGTGCAGTCTAAGTGGATTCTAGTACCCACTAAGGAATTAGGATAATTCATCGAATTGGAGGTAGAGGCTACCAATTTGAATAAAATAGTGGGAGAAACCTTTTGATTAAAGTCCAAATCTTTAGGTTTAATGAATCAATTACTAATTAGGTTATGGTTTTCTTGAAGCAGATATGGCCACTTTCTTATCGCTCCGATCATTATTGGACAATGATAAGTTGGTGGGACCCAACTTTGGTAGCTGGTACCGAAAGTTGATGATAGTCTTGGAGCATAAATGGATCCTATATGTGATAATGGATCCTGCACCTAAGGAGCCAGCTGTCAATATACATGGAACAGTCAGAGACACTTACCAGAAGTGGCTTAGTGAGCAGACTATGGTGCGCTGTATGATGCTGGCTGCCATGAGTGATGCATTCAGTCGTAGATTCGAGATGGCTCAGCCAAAGGACATGCTTCAAGTGTTGGAGGATGCCTTTGGCACACCCGATGGTGTGGAGAGGCATAAGACTAGTTGTGCTATCTTCAATGCCAAAATGCGGGATGGTGCCTCTGTCACTGATAATGTATTGTACATGATCAAGCTGATGGAACGATTGAGCAAGCTCGACGTTCCCTTGCATGAGCAGCTTGAGAAAGATGCAATACTGAACTCGCTGCCCAAGTCCTATCTCCCATTCCTCACTCATTATAGAATGACAAAGCCTGAAGTAAACTACCACGGGTTATTGGGGTTGCTTCAGAACTTTGAGAAGGATCACCAACTCCACAAGGAGTCAGTGAACTTAGTGGAAGGTTCGTCTTCTGGTTCCCGACCCTTTGAGAAAGGGAAGAAGAATAAGAAGAAGAAAGTGAAAAAAATGCAAGTTTAGGCTGGAACATCAGTGCAGGGCCAGACCAGAAAGATCAAGCCCGATAAGAGTCTATTCTACTGGCAAGCACTCTAGATTAGATAGTGTGTGTCAAATATCTACTTATGGCACTATAGGCTAGGTCATATAAACAAGAACAGAATAAACAGGTTGACTCAAGAGAGAATCTTCGAAGTCAGTGATTGTGAATTACTTCCAACCTGTGAGTCCTATCTTCTTAGTAAAATGATTAAGTCACCTTTTACTGGAAAAGGTGAGAGAGCTACTGAGCTCTTGGCCTAGTACATACTATGTATGCGGGCCCATGAGCACAAGTGCTAGAGGTGGATATTTCTATTTCATAACTTTCATGAATGATCTATCCAGATATGGATATGTCTATCTGATAAAACATAAGTCGGATTCATTTGAAATGTTCAAACGATTCTGAAGTGAAGTAGAAAAACAAACTGGGAAGAGTATTAAAACTCTTCGATCTGATCGAGGAAGGGAATATCTTTCTAATGAGTTTCTCACATATCTAGAAGAGAATGGGATTCTCTCCCAATGGACTCCTCCTGGAACACCACAGCATAATGGTGTGTTTGAAAGAAGAAATCAGACTCTGTTAGACATGGTCGATCCATGATGGATTTTGCCAACTTATCGATATCCTTCTAGGGATATGCACTTGAATCGATATGTTATCTGTTAAATAAGGTTTCAAGTAAGTCTGTAATTAAGACTCCATATGAGATATGGACAGGGTGTAAGCCAGCACTTTTATACCTTAGGGTCTGGGGGTGCTCGGCCTATGCCAAACGATTAGTCACAGACAAACTTGGACCTAGATTTGACAAATGCACATTCATCGGGTACCTCAAAGAGACCAAAGGATATTTTTTCTACCATACTGATGAACAAAAGCTGTTCGTCAGCCTTAAGGCAATTTTTTTAGAAAAGGAGTTCCTTGGTGAAGGAACCATTGCCTTTAAGATTGAACTTCATGAAGTTCAACAAGTAGAAGGACCGGCACCAATAGCTGAACCTGAGTCGGATTTGATTAGATCAGATTCGGAGCCTAATGTACCTACACCATTAAGGCAATCCAGTAGAGTACTGCATCAGTCAGATAGATACTATGGTTTCTTTGTCCGGGATGGTGATTCCATCAAACTCGATGAGAATTATGAAGATCCGATCACCTATATGGATGCAATGCAGAGACCTGATTTCGAAAAATAGCTTGAAGCCATGAAATCCAAAATGGAGTCCATGAAGGACAATGATGTATGGACATTGGTTGACCCACCTGAAGGAGATAAACCCATTGGGTGTAAATAGATATTCAAAAGAAAAATGGGTGCAGATGGAAAGGTGGAGATCTATAAAGCCCGTCTGATTGCCAAAGGGTATCGTCAACGTTATGGTATTGACTATGATGAGATATTTTTCTCTGTGGCAATGCTCAAATCCATTCAGATAATGCATGCAATAGCTGTCCATCTGGATTATGAGATTTGGCAAATGGATGTAAAGGCAGCTTTCCTGAATGGAGAGCTGATCGAAGAGGTGTATATGATACAACCTGAGGGGTTTACATCCACAGATGAGTCCAAGATGTGCAAGCTTTAGAGATCCATTTATGGATTGAAGCAAGCTTCTCAGAGTTGGAACATGCATTTTGATAAGGTGATCAAAACATATGGCTTTGTTAAGAATGGAGAAGAGCCCTGCATCTATAAATGGGCAAATGGTCTAGTTGTGGTATTCCTTATCTTGTACGTGGATGTCATTCTCTTAATCAGGAATGACATCCCCGCACTATAGTGAATAAAAGTTTGGTTGTCATCACAGTTCTCCATGAAGGACTTGGGTGAAGCATCCTACATCTTAGGGACGAAGATCTATAGGGATAGATCTAAAAAGATGCTTGGTTATCCCTGTCCACGTACATAGATACTATGCTGAAGAGGTTTAGCATGAAGAATTCCAAAAAGGGCTATCTACTGATAGGCCATGAAATTTCTCTCTCTAAGAAGGATTGTCTGACAACTCCTGAAGGGAGAGAGCGTATGAGTAGAGTCCCATATGCTTCGACCGTGGGATCTATCATATACGCCATGACATGTACAAGATCAGATGTGGCATACTCACTAGGAGTAATGAGTAGATACCAATCTAATCCTGGAGAAAACCACTGGAAAGTGGTTAAAGCCATCCTTAAGTATTTGAGAAATACTAAGGAACAATGGTTGGTTTATGACGAGTCAGATCTAAAACTTGTGGGGTTCACAGACTCCAGCTTTCAATCTGACCATGATGACAATAGAAGTGTGTCGGGTTATATCTTTACTTTGAATGGTGGAGCTATCTGCTGAAAGAGTTTCAAGCAGCATATCGTGGCAGACTCTATTTGTGAGGTGGAGTACATCGTAGCAGCAGATGCCGCGAAGGAAGCTGTGTGGCTGAGAAAATTCATCACTGAGCTCGAAGTAGCACCCTCCCTCGATAGTTCGATCCTACCTTACTGCGACAGCACTGGTGCCATAGCTCAGGCGAAGGAACCCAAAGCACACCAGCGGACGAAGCACATTTTGCGTCACTTCCACCTTGTCCGAGAGATCGTGGATCGAGGTGACATTGACCTTCAGAAGATCGATGAAAAAGAGAACCTGGCCAACCCCTTCACTAAAGCCCTGACAATAAAAGAGTTTGATAACCACAAGTCTAAGATGGATATTTGATATTGTGCCGAGTGGCTTTAGGATAAGTGGAAGTTGTTGGAAAATATGTCTCAAAAGCCATTCGTCAAGCTGTTGACAGTTGAGCAACCAAGTATGGTAATTGATTTGTTAATAAATAAAATATTTTTGGCATTTTCATCATAAGCTTTCATCTTCTAATGAACTCCATTGTTATGATGAAGTCCATAGGACTATTTAAGTTCGACAAAGAGAAGATTTATCAATTAGTCCTTAAAACTGTTCACGACCAAATGATAGGCTGTTAATAAGGATGACAGCTTCTATCGAGCATAGGTCACTGTAGGCCATATGGGTTGGTTGTCCTCTTAATCAAAGAGTGTGGAGACACTAGTGTGGCATACAGGTGAGATATATGGGTACATCATCATTGAACGTGACCAACTCCAGAGCATTCTGCTGTCGAGAATGACTCTGATGGGATATAGGTATAAGTGTCCCTTAGACCTGAGATCACCTTAATGACTTACAAGCAACTCAATGTGCTTTGGTACTGAACTAACTGAATTTCTAATTCAGTGATGGAAGGCTTCTGGAATAGTCAAGTACTTGCGAAGTCAGAGTGTGATCGAGATGGGATTGACCACTCCAAGAGTTGGAGAAGAATGAGTCATTGTATTTCAATTTAGCAAAACCTTGGCCAGGATAATCCATCAGATGGATTTGATATTTTAAAATACAATGTGGACAACCTGATCAGAGTTGATAGTTGAACTCTGAGGTGTCCTATGATCATTTTGGTCAAGGAGATGAATTATATAGAAACTATATCCATATGGGTTCTAAGGATATTGTTCTACACATTCGACCTATCCGATCATCGGGTACCATTGCTAGATGGTCACTTCGATTGGTATAAAAATTTATTCCTGTACTACCAGCTTAGATTCGGATCTATGAGGTCACATACATTAGAGTTCATGATCCGATTGGATGGTTGATCAATGATTAAGAATCGTTCTAGGGTTAAATGAACAATACGATTGACATTTAACCTAGTGCAAGTATTGCAGGAGGATCGATTAGCAATTCGATTGCTAATTGGCTAAATTTGATTAAGACAATGGGCTGAGATTAAGTCTAATTGAATATAATTTAATTAGATTTGGTTTGGGTTTGATTGGATCAAGTCTAATTGGTTTATTGGATAAGCCAAGTGCAAGAAAAAACTAGTCCTAGTTCAATTAGGACTTGGGTCAACCTAATTTTTAATTTGATTAGAAAATTAAATCAGATTTAAATTTAATTTAATTTGATTAAATTAAATTTTTAATTGGGTTAAGACCTATTTTAATATGATTGATCTAATTTTGGTTTGATTTGATTTGAGAAATAAAATTAAAATAAGTCATAAGATAGAATCCTAGTAAGACTAGGATTCTACCTTGCGCCACATAAGCCCCCCCCACGCCCTCTCTCTTATTCCATGCCAATCTCCTCTTATTTTATGCGATAAAAGCCCTCTCCCAAGTCTTTCCCATGTTCAAAAGGTTTCCTCTCTTCTTTCATACATGAAAAGTGGTTGTGGATCAAATCAAAGTAGGAATAAATTTGGATTTCAAATTTTATGAGATAGAGTTTTAGAAATCCAAAACTCTTTCCTTTTTGCACCGAATTTATCCAGATTTTTTTTGAGATTTTTATAACTTTTATGGACACATTGTGTGCCCTTTTCTGGTGGTCCATGCATTAAAATAAGGAGGAGGCACCCAAGAGTTGTGTGCCCCTTATCTAGCCATGTTTGGATAAGCCTTGACTAGGTATTTGACCTAGACAATGACTATATCATATCTCTCTCTATAAAATGAGTTTCTTCATGAAAGTTTTGGAGATCATAGAGATTTGAGAGTTCCTTGGGGCACTCAAAAATCAGAGAGAAACACCTTGGATCATGGAGATATAATAGACACAAGATAGGGTGTCTAGGAGAGAGTAAAGAGAAGAAGAAGAGGGTCTTCTTCTAAGGTTGTTAGTTTCATCTCTTCCCTTCCTCCATCTTAAGTTTTCTGAGAGCATCTCAATCTAAAACTCCTCTTCCTACTTTTCATCTTTGGAAGAGCCCAAATTAAGAACAAGGAGGCACCTGATCAACCATCGAAGAAGGATCAGCGCAGGACTAGCATACTATGCTGATTTTCTGAAGCAGGACTTCTGATCGAGATTTGTGGGCTCGTGTGAATGACTCCTAGAGACCGAACGTGAGTGTAGTTTGCAACATCATCTTCAAAGCTGGATCAGTAAGGTTAGAACGTCTAACTTGCAAGGTAATAGATCTGATCTATTGTTTAATACAAACATTAGATGTAGTATAGAAACATGTTGATATGATCAACATGTAGTTCATCCTCTATATATTTTAATTTTTTTTTAATACTATAAATAATCATGTAATAAAATCTTAGATCTAAAGATTTTTTTTTATTTTAAAAAATAAATTTTGATTTATTTTAGTCTTCCACTGCCTGATCTTGAAAAAGTTTCAAGATCTAACCCTAAAACCCTAGATCTGGTTCCTTCAATGCCTGCTAAAGAGATGCCTGAAGCAAAATTATTACTAAAAATTATTTAAAAAAATAATTAGTTAAGAACCTACCATAGATGTACATGGGTTAGTCAAGCCATACTCGGGCTTGTGTGAGTCTATGTGGATTCTTATGCCCTTGAAAGGAATTAATGTAATTCCTCAAATTGAAGGTAGAGGCTATCAATTCATATAAAATAATGGAAGAACCTTTAGACTAAAGTCTAAATTTTTAGGATTGAATAATTCATATACTAATATGATCTTTTCTTCTTTCAACAATGGCTAACACTTTATCACTCTGCTCGTTGTTGAACAATGACAAACTCACCGAATCTAATTTCAATAGTTGGTATCGAAAGCTCATGATTGTCACAAAGCATGAGAGGATCTTGCATGTACTTATAGACTTGGTACTTGAGAAGCCCATCCCAATGCTCATGGTATGGTCAGAGATACTTAACAAAAGTAGCTTAATGATCGAATCACTATATGCTATATTATGAGAGTGGCTATGAACGATGAGTTCAGTTGTAAATTTGAGGATGCTCAATCAGAGAAAATCCTTCAAATGTTGAACAAGTCCTTTGGCACTTCTGATAACGTTGAGAGGCATAAAATATCTTGTGCTATCTTTAATGCATGGATGAGGGAAGGGGCACTGGTCACTGCTCATGTAGTGTACATGATCGAGCATATCGAGTGTCTAAGTAAACTTAAGTTTTTCTTACATAAGCAACTAGAAAAGGATGCAATCCTGAATTCTTTGCCCAAGTCCTATTTATCTTTTCTTAGTCATTATAGAATGATTAAGTTTGTAGTAAACTACCATGATTTGCTAGGGTTACTGCAGACCTTTAAGAAGGATAACTAGCTTCAAAAGAATCCAATAAACATGGTGGGTGGTTCTTCTTCTAGATGCCGTCCCTTTAAAAAAGGGAAGAAGAAGAACGAGAAGGAGGTGCAGCATGCTAGGGCTTCAAGTCCAATTACAGTAAGAAGCAAAGTAAGAAGTCAAAAGTTGATATGAGCTTGGTAGAGTGCTTCTATAAGAAGCTGGATCGCTGGAAGAAAAATTATCCTTAGTATATAGCCTCCCTTGACTCTGACAGGCCGAATAAGAGAAAGCAGCAATTTATTGCTAGACAAGTTACTTATATGATAACTTTTTATAATTTCTCTATATGTGATACTACTATCTAGATATTGGATGTCGAAAGTTCAATTAATATTTGCTATTCATTGTAGGAACTTCAAGTCAGTAGAAAATTTAAAAATGATGAATGGTTTCTAAATATTGGAGATGGAAGTCTTGTTCCAGTTCTAGCTCTAGAAACTATTCAATTTATTTTTGAGTCTAGGATTATCATGTTAAATGATTGTCATTATAATCTTTTCTTTTTGATGAATGTCATCTCTGTAGGCCTTTTGACCAAAGTTAGTTTCAAATTTTTAATAAAAGATAATTTTTATGATATCATTATGAATGGTACTATAATTATGCATAGATAATTAAAATATAGCATATACCTTCTATCACAGTCCGTAAGTGTAATGAACCCATCTAATAAATATTCTAAAGTAGATAATGTCAATGATGCTTATCTTTGGCATTATCAGCTAGGTAATGTGAACAAGAATATGATAGACAGATTAACTAAAGAAGAAATTCTCGATATTAGCAATTATGAATCATTACTGACCTGTGAATCTTATCTTGTTGGTAAGATGACAAAGTCACCTTTCGAAAGAAAAGATAAATGAGCTACTGATGTTCTAAGTCTAGTACATAGTGATGTATGTGGACCCATGAGCATAAATACCAAAGGTGGGCATAATTACTTCATTACTTTCACTGACGATCTATCTAAGTATGAGTACTTCTATCTTATGCAGCATAAATCTAAATCATTTAAAATGTTCAAATGATTTCATAGTGAAGTAGAAAAATAAATTGAAAAGAGTATTAAAACTTTTTGGTTAGACTGAGGAGGTGAATACCTTTCAAATGAGTTTATGTTATATCTAGAAAAGAATGGGATTCTCTCATAATGGATCCCTCTTAAGACACCATACCATAATGGGGTGTCAGAAAGAAGGAATCGAATACTGTTAGACATGATTTGATCTATGATGCTTTATGACTCTGCCAAACTTCTTTCTTAAAATATGCTATAGAAACTGCATGCTATATTTTGAATAATATTCTGAGCAAATCAGTCACTAAAATTTCATATGAGATGTAGATCGGGCGTAGGCCAACACTCTCTCATCTTAGGGTGTGGGTTATCTAGCTTATGTCAAATGTTTATAGATCGATAAGCTTAGATCTAGATCCGATAAGTATTTATTTGTAGGATATCTAAAGAAAATAAAATGATACTCTTTCTATCTCGCTAAAGAACATAAGATATTCATCGACAATAGGATAGTCTTTTTGGAAAGAGAGTTTCTTAGAGAAGAAATTAATACCACTAAGATCGAACATGATAAAGTTCGTGAGATAGAAAATCATGTACCTTTAAGTAGGAATACAGTACCAGATTTGATTGGACAATCAAATTCCAAACCTGTTATAGAGGCACCATTAACGAGATCTGGTATAGTACTGCATCAACTGGATAGATACTATAGTTTCTTGATTCAAAATGGTAATCTTATCGAACTCGATGAAAATGATAAGGATCTGATCACCTATATGAATGCCATACAGAGATCTGATTCTAAGAAATAGCTAAAAATGATAAAATCTAAAATGGACTCTGTTGGTGCAAAAATCTGCTTGCGCTGGAGAAGCTGGAGTCGAGGAAGTCGCGGTCGCCGTCGGGACCTGCAAAGGAAGTCTAAATCGGAGGTGGGGTTGCTCCGGCAAGATCCTCCGATGCTCAAGTTAGTTCTCTGCCTCAACAAGAATGGAGTGCTCGAATGGAGAATTTAGCAGAGTTTTTAGATAAAAAAGATGAGAGCTTATAGAATAACATATCTGGAGCCCCCTTTTATAGGCGGAGGGGACAATAACCTGATAGCAACATCTGTAACCGTCTGGCAGTGGGCTGCCTAGGGTCAGGTGGAGTTTGCTGCGAAGAGTAGTGGGGTGGACCCGTGGCTATCACCGGGGAGTGCCACGTGGAGTCTGTCGCGGGGAGTGGAGCGGCGTCTGTTGCCACGACTTGCCAGCGGATGGGAGAATCATGTGGTATCCATCGCAGAAAGTGGAGCAGGATCGTGGCCGTTATTGTGGCCTGTCAGGGAGTAGTGGAACTGCGTGGAATCCATCGTAGGGAGTGGAGCAGAGCTGCGGCCGTTACTGCAGCCTGTCGGGGAGTGATGGAGCTGCGCGAATCCGTCGCAGGAAGTGGAGCAGGATCGTGGCCGTTATTGTGGCCTGCCAGGGAGTAGTGGAACTACGCGGAGTCCGTCATAGGGAGTGGAGTAGAGCTGCGGCCGTTACTGCGGCCTATTGGAGAGTGATGGAGCTGTGCGGAATCCATCGCAGGAAGTGGAGCAGGATCATGGCCGTTATTGTGGCCTGCTAGGGAGTGCAGATCCGTCGGTCGAAGTTCGGCAGCAGACGGAGCCCGGCTCCTGTAGGAGTCCGGGCGGAGTCTGCTTGCGGTTGGAGTTGTTGGCGGAGTCCGGCTCCCGTAGGAGTCCGGACGAAGTCAGTCTACAGCTGTTGGAGTCGAGGACGAAGCCCGGCTCCCGTAGGAGTCCGGGCGAGTCTTCCTGCAATTAAAGCTTAAGGCGAAGTCCGGCTCCCGTAGGAGACCGGACAAGGCTTACCGACAGCTGATGTTGGGGACGGAGCCCAGCTCCTGTAGGAGTCCGGCGGAGTCTCCTTGCGGTTAAAGTTGTTGGCAGAGTCCGGCTCCCATAGGAGTCCGGACGAAGTCTGTCTGCAGCCGTTGGAGTCGAGGACGAATCCCGGCTCCCGTAGGGGTCCGGGCGGAGTCTTCCTGCAATTGAAGTTAAAGACGAAGTCCGGCTCCCGTAGGAGACCAGACAAGCTTACCGATAGCTGATGTTGAGGATGGAGCCTGGCTCCTATAGGAGTCCGGGCGGAGTCTCCTTGCGGTTGAAGTTGTTGGCAGAGTCCGGCTCCGTAGGAGTCCGGACGAAGTCTGTCTGCAGTCGTTGGAGTCGAGGATGAAGCCCGACTCCCGTAGGAGTCCGGGCGGAGTCTTCCTGCAATTGAAGTTAAAGGCGAAGTTCGGCTCCCATAGGAGACCGGACAAGGCTTACCGGCAGCTGATGTTGAGGATGGAACCCGGCTCCTGTAGGAGTCCGGGCGGAGTCTCCTTGCGGTTGAAGTTGTTGGCGGAATCTGGCTCCCGTGGGAGTTCGGATGAAGTCTGTCTGCAGCCGTTGGAGTCGAGGATGAAGCCCGACTCCCGTAGGAGTCCGGGCGGAGTCTTCCTGCAATTAAAGTTAAAGGCGAAGTCCGGCTCCCATAGGAGACCGGACAAGGCTTACCGGCAGCTGATGTTGAGGACGGAGCCCGGCTCCTTTAGGAGTCCGGCGGAGTCTCCTTGCGGTTGAAGTTGTTGGCGGAGTCCGGCTCCCGTAGGAGTCCGGACGAACCTTACCGACGGTTGATGCTGGCGATGAAGCCCGGCTCCCGTAGGAGTCCGGACGGACCTCCTGGAGCCGATTCTGCTGAGGACCTCGACTGTGGGTATTTTATACCCAACACCAGTCCCCCTACTTCCGAGTTTGAATTTCAAACGAAGGAAGTACAGAGAGAGAGGGGCACAGCCAAAACCGTCCCTTAGAATCCTGCGCACTGCCGCCCCCAGATATTTTGGCATTAAATGTGCGCGTGCTGGAGTCTTTTCGGATCGGGCGATACGAAGCGACCCTTCAAAATTCTCGCCGGTACACTGGCCCAGGTACGGTGCCATAATGGCCCTGCTGATTCATCAGCTGCTTTTAGCCGCCTGTCGGGGGGAGTGGGACACGTGCCGGGTGTGGACTGGCTTGGGGGGATTCGTGATCATTATGGCGTCGGATCCCAGGGTCTATTTAAACCCGTCCTCCCACCTTTAGGCGCCCTATTCCATTCCAGAGTTTCTACCAGTGTCTGCCTTCTCTTCGAGAGCCCTGTTTCAGTGGGCATCTTCTCGAGCCGTAGGTGTCTTCCAAATCATCTCTGTCTTCGTCCCTCTGGTCCCTCAGAGCGATATAGATTAGTTCCAGCACCTTCAACCTTCTTTCCACCGCCTAGGGACTTCTTCTCTATCATTATTTTTTTGCATCCCTCCGAGTTAGTTTCCTGTGGCCTCTCGTCCCCCTTCTGTCCATCTTCTTAGGGACCTTTAGAGCCCTCCTTCGAAACTACTCAAATGTCTTCTGGCTCTTCTGCTCCCTGCAGTTCTGGGAGCTCTTCCGCCTCAAACCCCCAGGTCCCCGACTCTGTAGACGAACCTGCATCTGGGGCTGGGCTCCGCCCGGTTTTCACGCCGGGCGCCATTCCATGTTCCCTGACCTCAGAGGAACTCCTTCTGATAAGGGTTCAGTATGGAGTTCCTCCGGAGTATGACCTGGAGCTGCTTGGCCCTTCTGACTGGGCCAGCACTCCCCCTTCCGGTCATTTTTGTCTGTACCAGGAAGCGTTCCGTGCCGGACTCCGGCTTCCGCTTCCTTCCTTTGTTGTTGCCCTCTTCCGCTTCTTAGACATCTCCTTGGCTTCCGTGGCCCCGAATTCTTTTAGGTTCTTGATAGGATTTCTCTCCCTCTGCCACGTAGTCAAGGTCCAACCGTCCCTCTCCTTGTTTAGGCACTTCTATACCTTCAAGTGCCATCCTTCGGCGAAGGACTGGTGGTACTTCTCCCCCTAGTTCGACAAGAAGGGGTTGCTGAAAGGAGCCCCTTCTTCGATCCACAATTGGAAGGAGAAATACCTCTTCGTCCACTGCCCGACCCTGAGACTAGGCCTGCCCCCTTGGGGCTCTCTGAGGGATTCTGTCCGTCGGGCCCCTAGCCTGGGGAGGATGACCTCCAGGCTGCCCGGAAGCTTCTAGCTTACTCCGCTCCTTCCCTTCCCAATCTTCTGAGAGAGCAATTTCTTTTCAACATCGGCCTAAGTCCCTAGGATCCAGCGAGTATTCATCTTTTACCTTATCTTCTCTTTTCACGTCTTTCTTCTTTTTCTTTCTTCCTCCTCTCTCTCTTTCCTCCCTTCTTTTCTCTCTTCTTTCTCTCTTTTTTTTTTTTTTTTTGACTGATTGGTTTACTTCTTTTTCTTCCTTCCTTTTTTTTTTTTTTTTTTTTTTTTTTTTTTTTAGGAATGGACACCGAAGCAGCGTGAATGCTAGCTAGGGGCCTTTGGGCCCACAAGAGAAAGGGCGCTGCGACCTCCGGATCGGCGAAGAGGGCCAGGGCGGAGGAGTCGAGCTTAGCTGCACCCATCCAGGCGCCCCAGCCATCGACATTCCCTCGGATGCCGAGCCAACGGCTCCCCGGGCCTGCTCGAGGAGTCCGCCGACTGAGGCCCCCATTTCAGGGGTCCGCTCCACGGAGGCGCCCGTCGCGAGGCGAAGAAGGAAATCGGTGGCCCGCAGGGTGAGTAGCCGCCGAACTGCTGCAGACGAGTCCCTCTGCTCCGAAGAGGGGTCGGAGAACCCTTCAACGATAGGGACTTGATCAAGCGACTGATCGACGGCTGCATTCTGCCTGACGTCATTGAGAGGATCGACCGTGCCGATCCTGAGCAGCGGGCCTGGGACTCTTTGGGGTCCTTCCTTGAGGTAAGCGGATCTTCATTTACACGGCTATTTGGCCTTTGTTCTAATTCCCTAGCCGCCTTTGCAGATTGGGCACCAGCTCCTCGCCTATATCGAGGTGATGAGCCACACCAGGAGGGACATCCTCCAGGTGGAGGAACGCTGTCAGGCCGAGGTCGCTCGCCTCCAAGCAAAGACGGCTGAAGTAGCTGCCCTCCAGGAGGCCCTGGAAAGAGAGAAGCGAGCCCGGGAGGAGGAGAGGCAGATCTTGGAGGAATCGGTGAGGAAGGTGGAGTCCAAGGTCGCCAACTTGGTTGAGCAAACTTCGGCCCTGGTCTCGGAGGCCAGAGCCCTTGCGATAGAGGAATTCAAGGCCTCCGAAGAGATGAGGGATCTGAAGATCCAATTCGGCCAGGAAGCGTTCATAAAGGGGTTCGAGCTCTGCCAAGAGAAGGTGGCCAAAAAATTTCTAGAGCTTGACCTCAGCTTCCTAGGTGAGGAGTCTGAAGATGAGATCGGTCCTTCGCCAGCCGCCACTGCCATCGCAGCCCCCTTGCCGGGAACGCCGAATTCTCCAACCCCCACCCCCGAGGTCTGAGACCTCTGATCTTGTACCTTTATTTCGTCACAATTTTTCTTTTCTGTTTGTCTTCAAAAATCATCCAATCAATAAAGTTGAATTTCTTGTTGCGGACGGCTTCTCCTCCCCCCCCTCCTTCTCTCTGTTCTCCTCCCTATAATGAGTCGTGTTTTGACGCTTTTGCCTTCCGATGGTAGTATCCTGCAGAAGCACTCCCCCTGCCCCTGGGGGTCCCGCTGAAATCGACGATCCAGCAGCTGAAGAAGGAAGTCCTTCACCTGACGAAGAAATTAAAGAAGATGGAAGGCGAGCTCCGTCGATTGAGAGAAGGTCATTCTGAAGCCACCGCTGAGGCCACCCACTTTCGGAATGTCCACGTGAAGGGGATCATGGAGTGTAGCCGTAGGAAGGCGGACTTCATGAAGGAACTCGAGGAATGCAAGAAGAGCGCCAGCGATCGAATTTGGGCCCAGGCTGCCAGGACCAGCGCCCTCAAGGTGGAACTGTCAGCTGCGAAGGGGAAGATCGGCCAGCTGGAAGAAAATTCATCCCGACTCTTGGCCGAGTCGACGGTGACCAGAAGTGGTCGAAGAAGGTCTCCGACCTTCAGCAGCAGCTTCAGGACACCGAGGTGAGCCACGACGTGCATCGAGCTAGCTGGCGCAGGCAGGTGGAAGAGTATAAAGGGAGATTCAGGGTGGCGGCCGACGAAGTCGTCCGCCTCCAGAGGCAGCTGGCTAGCAGGGCGCAGCTTACTTCCACCTAGATTCTGATGAGCTCCAAGCCCTAAGAGGCACCGTTGAGGAGATTTCTATCTCCCTCGAGGAAAAGACAGCTGAACTGCAACAACTGAAGATCCAACTAGCGTACGAGCAGCGGGCAGTTGCGGACGCGGGGTGGAATCCGAGGTCTTGAGGAAGAGGCATCGAGAGGCGGAGGTCAAGAGCCAGCAACTTCGTCGGGCGCTCCATGACGCGCTGCAGAAAAGGGGAGAGCTAGAAGAAGAAATTGAGAATCTAAGGCAGTCCTGGTTAAGGGATGGAGTAGATAATTCTAGGTCGGAGGGAGCCGGGCCCTCTTAGAGCTCTTTTCGTCCTTCTGTCTTTTCATGTATTTACTTCCTTTTTGTCGTTTTGCCTTTCTTTCCTTGGCCTTCCAGGCTTTGTAGCGTGTATATCGAAAATAGAATGAAAAGGGCGTTTTGTGTTACCTCGTCCGCGCGTTGCACTAAATTACCATCCGTTGAACTTTTCTTGTCGTTTGACTTGTCTGACGTAGATGTCGTTAGGGGGCACCCGGTCATCGATGCGTTAGCTCGCCTTTCTCGTCGTACATGGCCGCAAGCCCGAGCTTGGCCGTCCGGGCTCCGCATTATTTCGGGGATGTCGTTGCCTTCCTAACCGGTGTTGAAAGTCTTTTAGTGGCCAGAGATGTTCGGTAGGAACTCTCCGTTTCAGTTGGGACGAAGTCCTTTAGGTCTTTTGATGTGGTTCATCCTTCATCTGTTCCCGTCATAGTTTGTCATCCTTCCTTTTTAATTTTCCTCCTCTTCTCGGAGTGAGGGCCCTCCCCCCGCTTTTCGTGAGGTTGCATAGGAGCGAGGAGGTGTCGATGAGGGGCTTTTTTCTTTCACCCGATCTTGTTGGGCGGCCGGGCTTCGCCACCATCAGCTCTTGCTGTAGAAGTCGTGGGTGGAGCCCGACTCCCGTAGGAGTCTGAGTGGAATCTTCCTTGGCATCGTGTATGGAGCCTGGCTCCCGTAGGAGTCCGGGTGGAGTCTTTCTTGGCATCGTGGATGGAGTCCGGCTCCCGTGGGAGTCCGGATGGAGTCTTCCTTGGCGTTGTGGACGGAGCCCGGCTCCCGTGGGAGTCCGGGCCTTCCACTTTGCTCGAGCCAGGGCGAGGTTCTCCTCCCGTTCCCGGCTTGGCTGTGGGGGTGCGTTAGGGTGCTGTAAGGCCTCTCCCCCCGTCCGGTCTAAAAGAATCGGGCCTTCGACTTTGCTCATGTCAGGACGAGGTTCTCCTCCTGTTCCTGACATGGCTGTGGGGGCACATTAGGGCGCTGTAAGGCCTCTCCCCCCATCCGGTCTAAAAGAACCGGGCCTTTGACTTTCCTCATGTCAGGACGAGGTTCTCCTCCTGTTCCTGACATGGTTGTGGGGGCACATTAGGGCACTGTAAGGCCTCTCTCCCCCCATCCGGTCTAAAAGAACCGGGCCTTTGACTTTGCTCATGTCAGGACGAGGTTCTCCTCCTGTTCCTGACATGACTGTGGGGGCACATTAGGGCACTGTAAGGCCTCTCCCCCCATCCAATCTAAAAGAATCGGGCCTTCGACTTTGCTCATGTCAGGACGAGGTTCTCCTCCTGTTCCTGACATGGCTGTGGGGGCACATTAGGGCGCTGTAAGGCCTCTCCCCCGATCCGATTTCGAGATAGTCGGACTTTCATTTCAGGTATGTTAGGACGGGGTTCTCCCCTATTCCTAACATAACTTTATTTCAGGCATTTGGAGGGGTCTTATCCAGTCGTAATAAATCCGCACCAGATGGGAAGAGTATGTCAAGTAGAAAGAAATTTAGATTTAAGGTGAAATCGTAAGTGATACATTTACAGATTTTTCGAGTTCCACGGTCGCGGGTGGCCCGCTCCTCCTTGAGGCCCTCCGGTGATGGAGTCGATGGTCCCGATGGGAGGCCGGTCCCCAGGTTGCTCCTCCCTTCTTGGCAGTTCAGGCTGCGGAAGGGCCCTTGGCCGATCTCCTCTACCCTCAGGCCTGCGACGGATGAACCTGTCGAGTCGACCTCGCCGAATGAGCTCCTCGATCTCATCTCGGAGCTGGATGCATTCCTCTGTGTCGTGGCCGTGGTCGCGGTGGTAGAGGCAGAACTTGTTGGGGTTACGCTTCCCGGGGTGTGTGCGCATCCTCTCCGACCTAGGGAGCTGCTCCCTGACCTTCATCAGCACCTGGGCCTTCGAGGCATTGAGGGGGGCGTAGTTGCGGAATCTCCCTGGTGGGGAACCCCGCCGGACCCCGCGATCCGGGCTTCTCCGCCTGCACGCCCGGGGTGGAGTATGGGCACGCTTATGCCCAGGAGGGGATCGAGAACGCAGCCGGGCTTCCTTTGGCCTTTTTCCAATTGCGGGCTTACTCGAGTCTCCCGCTTGCCGCTCCCTCGCCGTCTCTTCATCCTTCATTTTGAAGGCTTCTTCCGCTCGGGCGTATCCTTCAGCCCGGGCCAGCAAATCAGTAAAATTTTGGGATACTTCTTCTCCAGGGAGAACAAAAGATCATTCTTCTGAAGGCCGCCTTTCAGGGCGGCCATAGCGACTGATTGGTCCAAGTTCCGGACCTCCAGCGCCGCGATGTTGAAGCGGTTGATGTAGGCCCGTATGGACTCCCCCTCCCTCTGCTTGATGTTGATGAGGGACTCCGAACCCTTCCGGAGGCACCGGCTGCTGACAAAATGGGCCACAAATTGGTGGCTCATTTGATCGAAGGAAAAGATGGTACCCAGTTTCAAAGCCGAGTACCAGTTTCTTGCCGCTCCCTTCAAGGTGGACGGGAAGGCCCGGCATAGAATGGCATCAGGAGCACCGTGAAGCAGCATCATCGTCCGGAAGGCCTCCAGATGATCAACCGGGTCCGAAGTTCCGTCGTAGCATTCGAACTGGGGAAGCTTGAAGTTTGGCGGGATCGGTTCCTGCATGATCATTTGGGAGAAGGGAGGGTCAGTACAAATATCCTCACCGTAAGCGGGAGGTGCATGGCGGAGTTCTTCGATCCGTCGGTTCATCTCCTGGAGCCTCCGATCCAGGAAATCCTCTCGACTCCGAGTCTCGAGGGTTCTTTGGCAGAACGGGGGCAGGGATCTTTCAGGGGTGGAGTCGTGGTCTGATTGAGGACTCTCTACCCTCGGGTTTGTTTTCCCAAGAAGGACAGAGTGGCTGGCCCAGGTGGCCCCCCCCGCCATCGGATTCTGGTGTTTCGGGGATGCCCTTACCGGGCGTACCGATGCCTGTGGCTGCTGCTGCTGCATAGCTTGCATAGCTTCGGTGAGGCCTCTGACCTGCTGCGCCAGCAGGTCAAACTGCTCCGCACCGACCGCCGCCGCCGGAGGAGGAGGAGGAGGTTGAGAAACAGGAGGGGAGGCCGGAGCCTGAGATCTGGCCGTGGAGGACGTGGACCGCCGCGTGGATGCCTTGTGAGGAGGCATCAAGTACGGATCCCGTGGGGGGAAACAAGAAGTGGGTGTCGGAGGAGACGATCGGAGGTGGATCCGCTGAGCGCTCCTTTAAGAACAAGGGTGCTGCGAAGACACAGGGCCCTTCCTCTAGCGCCAATCCTGTTGGTGCAAAAATCTGCTTGCACTGGAGAAGCTGGAGTCGAAAAGTCGTGGTCGCCGTCGGGACCTGCAAAGGAAGTCTAAACCGGAGGTGGGGTTGCTCCGGCAAGATCCTCCGATGCTCAAGTCAGTTCTCTGCCTCAACAAGAATGGAGTGCTCGAACGGAGAATTTAGCAGAGTTTTTAGATAAAAAAGATGATAGCTTATAGAATAACGTATCTGGAGCCTCCTTTTATAGACGGAGGGGACAGTAACCTGATAGCAACATCTGTAACCGTCTGACAGTGGGTTGCCCAGGGTCAGGTGGAGTTTGCTGCGAAGAGTAGTGGGGTGGACCCGTGGCTATCACCGGGGAGTGCCACGTGGAGTCTATCCGGGGAGTGGAGCGGCGTCTGTTGCCACGACTTGCCAGTGGATGGGAGAATCGCGCGGTATCCATCGCAGGAAGTGGAGCAGGATCGTGGCCGTTATTGTGGCGAAATCCATCGTAGGGAGTGGAGCAGAGCTGCGGCATTACTGCGGCCTGTCGGGGAGTGATGGAGCTGCACGGAATCCACCGCAGGAAGTGGAGCAGGATCGTGGCCGTTATTGTGGCCTGCCAGGGAGTAGTGGAACTGCACGGAGTCCATCATAGGGAGTGGACAGAGCTGCGGCCATTACTGCGGCCTGTCGGGGAGTGATGGAGCTGCACGGAATCCGCCGCAGGAAGTGGAGCAGGATCGTGGCCGTTATTGTGGCCTGCTAGGGAGTGCAGATCCGTCGGTCGAAGTTCGACAGCGGACGGAGCCCGGCTCTGTAGGAGTCGGGCGGAGTCTGCTTGCGGTTGGAGTTGTTGCGGAGTCCGGCTCCCGTAGGAGTCCGGACGAAGTCTGTCTGCAGCTGTTGGAGTCGAGACGAAGCCCGACTCCCGTAGGAGTCCGGGCGGAGTCTTCCTGCAAATAAAGCTTAAGGTGAAGTCCGGCTCCCGTAGGAGACCGGACAAGGCTTACCGGCAGCTGATGTTGGGGATGGAGCCCGGCTCCTGTAGGAGTCCGGGCGGAGTCTCCTTGCGATTGAAGTTGTTGGCAGAGTCTGGCTCCCGTAGGAGTCCGGACGAAGTCTGTCTGCAGCCGTTGGAGTCGAGGATGAAGCCTGGCTCCCGTAGGGGTCCGGGCGGAGTCTTCCTGCAATTGAAGTTAAAGGTGAAGTTCGGCTCTCGTAGGAGACCAGACAAGGCTTACCGGCAGCTGATGTTGAGGACGGAGCCCGGCTCCTGTAGGAGTCCGGGCGGAGTCTCCTTGCGGTTGAAGTTGTTGGCGGAGTCTGGCTCCCGTAGGAGTCCAGACGAAGTCTGTCTGCAGCCGTTGGAGTCGAGGATGAAGCCCGGCTCCCGTAGGAGTCCGGGCGGTGTCTTCCTGCAATTGAAGTTAAAGGCGAAGTCCGGCTCCCGTAGGAGACTGGACAAGGCTTACCGGCAGCTGATGTTGAGGATGGAGCCCGGCTCCTGTAGGAGTCCGGGTGGAGTCTCCTTGCGGTTGAAGTTGTTGGCGGAATCTGGCTCCCGTGGGAGTCCGAATGAAGTCTGTCTGCAGTCGTTGGAGTCGAGGATGAAGCCGGCTCCCGTAGGAGTCCGGGCGGAGTCTTCCTGCAATTAAAGTTAAAGGCGAAGTCCGACTCCCGTAGGAGACCGGACAAGGCTTACCGGCAGCTGATGTTGAGGACGGAGCCCGGCTCCTGTAGGAGTTCGGGTGGAGTCTCCTTGCGGTTGAAGTTGTTGACGGAGTCCGGCTCCCGTAGGAGTCCAGACGAACCTTACCGGCGGTTGACGTTGGCGACGAAGCCCGGCTCCCGTAGGAGTCCAGACGGACCTCCTGGAGCCAATTCTGCTGAGGACTTCGGCTGTGGGTATTTTATACCCAACAGACTCTATAAAAATCAATAGTGTGTGGACACTTATTGATCCACCTGAAGGGATTGAACCCATAGGATGTAAATGGGTCTTCAAAGGAAAAGAAGAGCAGATGGATAGTTGGGAGCGCTATAAAGTCCATCTAGTTGCTAAGAGATATTATCAACATTAGGGTATTGATTATGATGAGATATTTTCTTCTGTGATAATACTTAAATCTATTCGAATTATGCTTGTTATAGCAGCACATCTAGATTATGAGATTTAACAAATAGATGTCAAAACTATTTTTTTGAATAAAAAGTTGGAAGAAGAAGAATATATGATACCACCTGAAGGATTCACATCCACAAACAAATCCAAAGTGTGCAAGCTAAACTATCCATTTATGGACTGAGGCAAGCTTATTGGAGTTGGAACATGCATTTTGATAAAATGATCAAAATGTATAGCTTCATCAAGAATAGAGAAGAGCCTTGCATCTACAAATGGGCTAATAGTTCTGTAGTCATCTTTCTTGTATTGTATGTATATAACATACTCTTAATCGAAAATGATATTCTTGCTTACAAAATGTAAAGCTATGGCTATCATCACAATTCTTCATGAAGGATTTGGGAGAAGTATCCTATATCATAGGGATGAGATCTATAGAGATAAATCTAAAAGGATGCTTGGACTATGTCAATCCACGTACATCAATCCATGCTAAAATGGTTCAGTATCAAAAATTTCAAGAAGGGCTATCTACCGATAGACTAAGAAATTACTCTTTCTAAAAGAGATTATCCAATAACTCCTCAAGAGAGAGAGCATATGAGCAGAATCTCATACATCTTGGTAGTGGGATCTATCATGTATGCTATGACATGTATGAGGCTAGATGTGGCTTACTCGCTAGGAGTAGTGAGTAGATATCAATCTATCTAGATGAGAATTATTTGAAGGTTGTGAAGACAATTCTTAAGTATTTGAGAAATACTAAGGACCAATGGTTAATCTATGAAGATATAAAGTTTAAACTTATGGGATATATTAATTTAATTTTTAATCTGATCATGATGACAGCAAAAGTATGTCTGACTATATTTTTATTTTATATGGTGGAGCGATCTACTAAAAGAGTTTCAAACAGTACACAATAGCTGACTCTACTTAAGAAGTAGAATTGATTATGGTATATGATGCTGCTAATAGAAAGAAAAATCTAGCCGACCCCTTCACTAAAGCTCTCGGGTCCAAAGAGTTCGATGATCATAAGTGGAAGATGGGTATTAGATACAATCTTTATTGACTTTAGTTCAAGTGGGAATTGTTGCGAAATATGTTCTGAAGTAAATTATCTATCTGTAGATAATTGAGCTCTTTGTAATTTGTATATAAATTATTAATGAATAAAAATTATTTTTGGCAAGTTTATCATACAAGTGGATCTTCCTTTGAACTCTTGTATTTTGATGAAGTTCTTAGAACTATAATATAATCAATAAAAGAGATTTATCTAATAATTTTTAAATTTGTTTATGATCAAGTGATATGTTATTAATAAAGACAATAATGTTTATTGAGTATAGATTGTTGTTTGCTATATAGGTTGGTTGTCCTCTTATCGAAGAACTGTAAAGATACTGGTATGGCATATAGGTAGGATGTAGGAGTACATTGTCACTAAATAGTGATTCACCTATAGAGCACTCTACTATCAAGGACAGCTCGTGAAAGATATAGGCATAAATATTCCTCTAATCTGAGATCACCATGGTGACTTGCAAGCAACTCACAGTGCTTTGGTACCAGACTACCTTATTTCTAATATAGTGATGGAAGGATATTGGATACAGTCATGTACTTGTGAAGTTGACGTATGAGTCAAGATGGGATTGACCCATTCAGTTTACAGGAGTTAATAAATCACTGTATCTCAATCCAATAAAATCTTGGCTAGGGTAATCCTTATGATGTATCATGGGATTTGAAAAAGATTGAAATACATGGATGACTATTTTAGGATTAACGTTTAAACCCTAGGTCACCCTAAGTATTAGGGTCAAAGGAATGAATTATGTGATAACCTTTTGTCGAGATTCTTGAATGTTGCTTTGTAATGATTCGACCTGTTCGAATGTTGGATATCATTACTAGATAATCACTTAGATAGTATAGAAAAGGGTTCCTATACTATTGGCTTGTTGTTCGAACCTATGGAGTCACACACAAAGTCAAAAATATAGAAAAAAATTGATAGGATATTTATGTGTTCAAATTAAAAATATGAAACTTGATTGAATATATAAATTTACTTAATTGAGAATCTAGTTAGAGGTTATACAGAATTAAACACTGATTATGTAAAGCTAGCACTACACATGAGGCACAGGTTTGATTTTGGAGATAAATTTGATCAAATCTACGATCCAAAAAATTATGAGAGATTGAATTCGAGTTCTAATTACTTTAGATTAGATCTAAGTTAATTAGACTTAATTTTATTAAGGCTAAATTGGGTTAAATATTCAAGTTGGACTGAGACCTAAATCCTAATTAGATTAGGATTAGCAGTCTTTTCAAATTTGAATCAAATTGGATTCAAATCGAATTTGATTTGATCCCAAACTTAAATCATATCAGATTTGATATAATTGGCCATATTTACTATATATTCTCTCACCCATATGGCTGATCAAAATGGAGGAGCGGGTGCTGGAAACATCACCCTCCCCTTGGACATGTGGCATGGTGAAGGGAGGCGCGAGTTGGTGCCTCTCTTATTTCAATTAGGAAACCTTATGGTTTAAAGAGTTTGGATTTGATTCAAATATGGAGAATCTTATTCCTAACTCGTGAAGGTATTTGATTTGATCTAGGAATTCTTATCCATTTAAAGAGGGGTGTGGAGAAGAGAAAAATTAATCAAGCATTGATCTTAGCATGGAGCTCTCTCTCGGTGTGGGCATCCCCACTCTCTTGAGCATCACCTCTCCTTAATCATCTCTCTCATCTTGGGCATCCTCTCTATCTCTTGTGCTGTGGCATGTGGGCTCTCCTTCTTTCCTCTTGAAGAGTTCTTCATCTCTCTCTCCTATGTTGCTTGGTGCATACGCAAAGTAGAGGATCCACGCATCCGGATCTCGCAAAGCAAATCGATTGAGGAATCTCTTCTACTTTGATCAAGTCTTCTACTATGAATCAAGGTGAGATTTCATAAATATTATAAAAATTTTAATTACTAATCTATTTAATTTTTTTCCTGGCATCTGACATGATTAGATTTTTTTTTTCCAACTACAGAACCCTTATAAAACTCTCTCAAGATCCAAAGAAGACCTCTCTGCCTCTCATTGCCCTCTAGGATCTCTCATAGGCCTCAGGTCCAAATCCAATTAAAAAATTAGTTAGATTAAAACCCCATCCATCCAGGGATTGATTCTTCGATTTAAGATTATATCATAATCAATAGGGCTAAATCAATCAAACATATTTTCCAATAGGATTTGATCTAATCAAACCTAAATCAAATTGAATCTTTTTCATCTCTAAGATCAATTAGAACAAATCCTGTTATCCATTGAGGATGCATCCAATCAATCTAAAGCAAACCTAACTGAATCTAATTCAATTAGATCTGATCCAATCTCTATTGCTCAATCAAATTAAGCCAATTAAAAATTATATTGTCAATTAATTCTTTTCTAATTTATCAATCATTAGTAAATAATTTATTGTAACTTTTGTATAAGGTTAATTATCAATCACATTGATAATTAGACCCTTCAATGATTCATAATCATCGATCAGCCATTTGGAACCTAAGCCAATAGCATAAGAATAATTTCTGTACCAATAAATATAACCATCTAACAATGGGACACGATGTTCGAGTAGGCGAATGTATGCTTGGCAATACTTTAAAATCTACATAGATATAGTTATCGTATGATTCATCCCTTTGACTCTTAATGTACAATGATGACCTAGGGTTAAATTGTCAACCCTGGATGAGTGGTCCACATGTGTCTCAACCTCAAAAATCCTGTGACTCCTCACTAGAACTACTTTAGCCAAAGTTTTACTGAATTAAAATATAGTAATGCATCATCTCTAATTTTACTTGGAGTGGTCAATTCCATCTTGATCCGCACTCAGACTTCATAAGTACTTGACTATACCCAGAAACCTTCTGTCATCGAATTAAAAATTTAGATAGTCTGACACCAAAATATAATGAGTTACTTGCAAGTCACTGAGGCAGCTTTAGGTCAAAGAAACACTTATACCCATATCACTTCAGAGCAACCTTTGACAGTAGAGTGCTCTGGAGTTGGTCACGCTCGGTGAAACATACTCCTACATTTCACTATATGCCATATCTGTGTCACCACATGCTTTGCTTAAGAGGACAATCAACTAATATGGCACACAATGACCTACACTTAATACAATTATCATCTTTGTAATAATTATATCATTTGGTTGCGAGTAGGATTTAAGAACTACGCGATAAATCTTCCTTTATCATTTTGGAAGTAGCTCTAAGAACTTCATCATAACCATGAGTTCTACTTAGGAAGATGTATTTCTTATTATGAATCTATCAGATAATATTTATCAATTTATAATTTATATATATGCATAAAGCACAATCATCTACAACCTACTAACAGTAATTCTCTCCAGTCCTTGGTTTCACTCTGACCTCTCTACTACTCCAATGACCAAAGGTAGGTTTTTTTTTTGGTTTTTCATGGATGCCCAAAGAACCTAGGTGGGAGATCATCCTCCTCTTTTCTCCCATTAGAAGAGGGTGGGAGATCATAGAGGAGGCCGGTGGATAAGGGGTGGGAGCTGGAAAAAAAAAGCAAAAAGAAATGGAGAGGGGGCCGGAGTAACCGAGGGTGCTGCAAGGGAAGGGAGCAGATAGAGGGGGAGAAAGAGCCGAAAGCTGAGGGGGAGAGGGTGAGCACGGAGGATGCCAGTAGCATCATAAAGCTCAAAGAGGATGGGAGGGAGCAAATGGAGGGGGGGGGAGAGAGAGAGCCAACAGCCTGGGGAGTCGAGGGCGAGCACAGAGAATGTCAACAGTGTCATAGAGCTCACAGTGGAGGGGAAGGAGCAGATGGAGGGAGAGAGGGACTCAGTAGTGGAGTCCCACAGAGTCGAGGGAGAGACTGAGTCAAGGAGAGGGAGAGAAGAGAGGGCGAGCATGGAGGCTAGTGGAGTTAAGGGAGCAGTCGGAAGGGGGAGGAGTGAGCCAGACTGTAGTCGAGCATGAAGGAGGCCGATGGCTTCTTGGTCAGATGGAGAGTGTGAGGGAGACAGAGAGGTTAGGGGTCTGTGCGGATTTAGCACATAGAGTCGAGGGATTTAGGGGAAGAAAGGGGATTGATTTTATTTGAGTAATTTATTTTATTTTATTTTATTTTGTAAAACTCAAAGACATGCATAACTAATAATTAGTTAGTTAATCAAAAATTAATAAAGATCACTAATAATTTTTTTGATAAGAGAGTTTGTTTGTTTATGTTTTTCTATAACATTGTTTGTTTTTGGGTAATATACAAATGATGGTGTGATTTGTTTTGTAGGAAATTGATACATTGTAATAATGATAAATGTGATTTATTTTGTTATATAGAATGAATTCAATAATGGCTATCAATAAACAATGGATGAAAATTAGGGATAGACGTCAACCTGAATATATACGAGGAGTTGAGACTTCTATTAATTTTGTATTTGAGAATTCTTTGACACAGGATGCAATTCAATGTCCTTGTGCCAAGTACAAAAATGTGGTTTTTAAGGGAAAGCTGGAGGTCAAGTTTCACTTATTAAAATATGAGATTATGAGAAATTATACAATATATTACTATTATTGGGAAGGAGATGATTCTACAAAATTGAATGTTAATGATGATGATGTGATATTGTAGGTGATGGAGAGCTTTATATGGATGATGTGGTTGGATTGGTGAATGATGCTTGTGGTAGAACCAATGAAAATGCTGATTTCGATAATGAGCATAGTGAATGATTTTGGTGATTCATGTATGTCTGAGGAATTTAACATTCAAGCTACTAAATGTTACCATCTATTAGAAGAAGCCTAGGAGAAACTTTATCGTAGTTGTGAATATTCAAAATTATTAATTATCATTAAATTACTTCATCTTAAGTGGTTTCACAAATGGACCAATAGTTCATTTGATAACTTGCTTGAATTATTAGAGATGCTAATTTCTGATTGAAAAAATATTGGAATAGGACCTAATTAGTTAGTTCGTTATAACTAATTCTTAAGTTAGTTAAGATTGGATCTAAGAATTAGTTAGTGTTGGATCAAGAATCAAGAGTCATATTTAGACTAAAACTTAACCAACTCCCTAAACCCCATGTGTTTAAGTTTCTCCATGCCACATCTCCTTTTTACCATGAATAACTCATACCCCAATGAAAAGCCACAACTCTCTTGTTTCTTCTATGTAATATGGGGCCCCTCCCCTTTGTCCATGTCGCCTAAATAGAAAGAGGGGGCGTCCAACCCAAATTACATAAGTTTAAGCCTTCTTCTCCAACCCCTTTTGAAGAGATTTTGTGAGAGCTTTGCTTGCTGGTTCTTAGGTGTCAAAGAGAGCCTCTCTTGCTGATTTTACAACAAAAAATTAGAGAAGAAAGGCTCTTCCTAATGAAAGGAAGAGATGAAAGAAGAAAGGTCTTCTTTCTTGTGTGCAGCCTTCGAAAAGGAGTTCTTCTCTCAATTTTTTTTATTTTTTTTATATAAAAATCAGATTGGATCTTATTTTTAATGTGAAAATTTAAAGAAAAAATATCAAAAAAATCTGGTTTGATTTTTGGTGTTAGAAAATGCTATGATTTTATATATATAGTTTAAAAACTTTTCTAAACCTTATGCAGTGGAAGTAAATAAATTAGAATATTTTTATTTTAAATATGTACCAGATCTGATCTAAAAACCATAGCTAGGATCTTGACATGAATATGCTATCTTGATCTAAAATCTGAAAACAAAACAATCATTAACAAAATCAAATCGGAGATCAAATCTCCATACCTTCGGATTCCATGGATGTTCAGGGTTCTGATCATAATCGTGCAAGCACCAAGCCACTGCTAGTATCCATATGGAGATGCTTGATTAAAACATCAAGATCACTGATGTACTAGCACCTTGCAGATCTCGCTCCTCAGCTTTTGATCTACATCTCTTCTTCTAGATCTCAAAGAAGAAGTCGCTACACGAACTCTTTCTCACAGATTTGATGGGATCTGAGCCAGATTACCAAGAAGAGAAGAAGAACCTTTATTTTATTTTCTTCTCTCTTTTTCTCTCTAAGATCTGATCTCAATTAGATCTATGTGGAAAAAATTCAGTGCAGGGGTAAAATGATAATTTTAAAACTTTTCAAAATTATTATTTTACAGTAAAAATTATTAATTAATATAATTAATTAATAAGAATTTATCCTACACTAGGATCTAAATATGATATATAGCATGCATGTATTTAAATTTGAAATTCAAATTTGAACAGTAAACACTTTACTGTAATATGTTCAGAACACAATACCTTTGTGCGAGTAGTAGATCATTATAATCTGATCACCGTCGGGAGAGTTTGATCATCACGATGCAGTCACACAGCATGTCTGGCCTCTGTGGATCATCCACACGAAGCTCCCGATCTGATCGACTCCTCACGAGTGCTAGCTCGTTGTAGAGCCCTTTCGACGGTCAATGCTGATCGAACTCCTTTGATCGATATCTATCGATTCTTTGGATGCTCCAGATCGTTAGTAGACGTGCTTGAGAGGATGTTGAAGATCTCTCTAAAATTTGGTGGGCTCACGATACTCGTAGCTCACCTTCTCACTTCCTGAACTCCAGGCTAAAATTCTAAAGAACTCACTGAAATCCTGCATATATTTTTTCTTTCTTTTCTTTCTTTTTCTCTCAGAAGGATATTGACCTTCACCTTGCACACAAGGATTCCTCATGCCCAAATTCACATTCACTCTTTCATCTTTCATGTTAAACCTAGGCAAGACCAATCCGCTTATTGCTTTCATGATCAGTAGTCAAAGCGACAAAATGATTCCTTTCTCGCCGATGTACTTAATTTGCATCACGATATCAAAAAGTATTGATTTGATCGATCCTGCTTGAACGCAATTCCTATAGTGATGGATATAAGTGCAATTGAAATTCCTATCCAAAATTTTTCTTGCACACGCCCCACTCTTCTCCTCCTTTTAAAACAATGTCAAAACGTCTTATCCATGTGAGAGGATAAAGATGAGTAATTGCACATTTGAATTCAAATCAAATTTTGAATTCAAATGGAAATCAATTTATCCCTATCCACTAAGGGCATGAGAAGAGGAGGGCATGGCTTAATTTGTGTGTGAGTGATTTCATGAGAAATATTTTCTCGTGTAATAAATGGGGCACTAAAAGAGGATAAGGTCAAGGCGCTAAGATTGGTTGCTCATTCAAATTCAAAAATTATTTTTGAATTTGAATGGCCAACCAATTATCCTTATCCACTCATTAGGTGAATTAAAGTAGGGCATGAGGAGGGCTTTGCATGAGGAAAAATTTATGAGAACTTCCTTCTCGTGAATTCAAATGGGCGTAGTGGAAGTGAGGTGGCACAGGGAGAATGGGTCATGGTGGTTTCATTATTTAAACCAACCTAATTGAACCAAATAAGTTAGGCCCAATTAGACTAATTTAAACCCAACTTAATCAGGCTTAATTAGGCTCAATAAAATCCTAATCAAATCAGAAATTGATTAAGCCCAACCCCTGATCATATCAGGGACCAAACCATCTCGACGATTAGGTCAACTCTTAACCTAATCGGATCAAACCCAACTGAATCCAATTCAATTGGACTTGATCCAATTCAATTGGACTTGATCCAAAATTAATTACTCAATTAAATTGAGTTAATTAGTGATCAAATCATTAATTAAACCTCTTATAACTATTGAGTCCAAATCCGATGGATAATCGGGCATCAGAATTCATCGATATGTAACCCTGATCAAAGAGTCCCAAACCAGTGGGACTCTTGACCCCGGTACCCAAAATGTGTGGGACTCATGATCAGAGAATCTTGATTCTCGATCACAGAGTCCCAGACACATAGGACTCATAGTCCATGAGCATTAGGACTCTTCATTAGCCATCAGATCAGATAGGAACCTCTAATATGTGTGACCCTGCAGGTTTGAACCTAAACCGGTAGCACAGGAACCAATTCCTGTACTAATCGAAGTGACCATCTAGTAATGGTACCCGACAATCGGATAGGTCGAATAGTCGCAATCACAACACTCAAAACCTACGTGAATATGGTTACTGTATAATTTATCCTTTTGACCTCTGTGTTTAGGATGACTCAGGATTAAACTGTCAACCCTGATTAGATCATCCGAATCGTGCTCAACTCAAATAGTCCTGTGACTCCTCACAAAGACTACCCTGGCCAAGGTTTTGCTAAATTGAAACACGACTGTACACAGCTCCTAAACTGGAGTGGTCAATCCCATCTTGACACACGCACCGACAAGTCAAGTACTTAATTTTAAAACTTTTTCAAAATTATTATTTTATAGTGAGAATTAAGGATTGCATCCTTACCGAGTTGCTCGTGCAGGGGAAAGCCCAGTTTACTTAGGTGCTCAATCATTTCGATCATGTATAGTACATGATCAGTGACTGAGGCTCCATCCCTCATCCGAGCATTGAAAATGGCACAACTAGTTTTGTGCCTTTCAACATCGTCAGGCATGCCAAAAGAGTCGTTCAACATTTGAAGCATCTCCTGTGGCTGGGCATTCTCAAACCTGTGACTGAACTCATCATTCATTGCTGCCAGCATTATGTACCAGACGGTGGTGCGGTCGTTGAGCCACTTGTGGTAAGTATCTCGGACCGTCCCTCTAGCGTTCAGGGCTGGCTCCTCAGGTGCCGGATCCGTTACTACATAAAGGATCCATTCATGCTCAAGGATGATTTTTAATTTTCGATACCAGCTATCGAAATTAGGTCCCATGAGCTTGTCATTATCTAATAATGATCGGAGTGACAGGGTAGTGGCCATAGCTGCATAAAGAAAAACCAGACCTATATCAGTATATAAATTATTAATACTAAAGACTTAGACTTTAGTCTAAAGTTTCTCCTAGTACTTTTACGAATTGGTAGCCTCAACCTTCAATTCGAAGAATTACTTTAATTCCTTAGTGGGTACTAGAATCCACACAGACTACACACGAGCCCAACTTTGGTTGGTCAACCCATGTGCATCTATGGGTAGGTTCATAACCAGTTGTTTCTCTAAACAACTTCTAGTAATTAATTTTGCCCCAGAACCTAATCAGTAGGCTTTGGCCTCTACTAAAAAAATTTGGTTAGGTCCAACCATTAACATGATTTGATTTGATGAATCGGACCAATAAATGATCAAACCCGACTTTGGTCGGCCAACCTAACCACCATCAGAAAGACTCAAACCAAATTATCATACTATGAATGATAATTCCATTAGTCAATAAGCACCAGGCCTTTGGGCCTCCAATGATTATTAAACTAATGGACTCATTATCACTCACTTAATGGGAGGCTATGACTTAGTTATCAATATAACTTAATTATTTTTAGGACCTAATAATTTTTGAGGATTTTATTAAAGAATAGATGAGAAGATAAATTACCAGCCAATTTCAATCCTCTCACTAACTTCACCAAGTCAGATTAAAAAGGATTTAATTAAGCCAGCATTAGGAGCACCTAAATCAGTCAAACTGATTTACCTAATGACATGGGTGAGCCCTAATCACCAAGTGATCTAATCAAAACCTAATTCACCAGGTTGGCCAGGTAAGTGAGATCAGTGGTGGGGATAAGTCATTAACTCATCAGAGATCGAATCACTGCGAGTAGCTCCCACTTAAAAACCACTGGTCAAACTGCCAAACTTACCTTAGACACCAACCGGTTCATTAGTTTTAATTTGATCAACTTAGTAAATAGGGTTCCACCGCGTAGCCATGAATTAAGTCCATCTTGGTCTAGTTAAAGACATGGACCCATTCAACTACAACTATTGGAGTTGAGTCTAGAGTATCCTTGACCTAATCTAATTCAACTTTTGATTAGATTTGACCAATTACTCTAATTTAGTCCATTTCTTTAAACTAACCTTAGGTCTAATCCAATTATGGACCTAATCCATCTAACCCATTGACCCACAAGTTTATGCAATTGTCTTAGGTCTTAATTCACAATTCTAGACCTACTAAACAATACTTAATTCTTTTAATTAAGTATTTGGACTAATGGGTCAGGGTTTGGTATTTCGAAAATAATTTTCAAATTTGAAAGGTTTTATTTTTCTGTTAACCAAATATGTTGACTCATTACACAAATATATCAGCACATTTCATAAATAGCAATCCTATTGCTAATTAAATAACAGAAAATAACTCAATCAAAATAAATCATGAATATTTTTTTCACTGCTTCATCTACATGGGATATAATCGTATCGGCACCCCTACCGCCATAAGAGACCCCATCGAATGGGAAGAGAGAGCCTTTAAACCCTACTTTTCTCCTTTGACCGGACGGCCATGGCAACCAACCCAATTCGATTACTTGCTACTTGGATCAAGTATATCTAAATATACCAATTTCAAAATTTAAATTTCAAATTTTAAATTTTGAATTTCAAATTTCAAACAAATTTCAAATTTCAAATTTCAATTTTTTTTGAATTTCAAATTTTGAATTTTAAATTTTGAATTTTAAATTTGAAATTTCAACCAAATTTCAAATTTTAAAATTTGAATTTCAAAATTTTGAATTTCAAATTTCAAAATTTAAATTTCAAATTTTGAATTTCAAATTTTTGAATTTTGAATTTCGAACAACTTTCAAAATTCAAATTTCAAATATAGAATTTCAAATTTCAAATTTAAACTTTTAGATTACAACTTAATCTACGCATGCAAATATATATATCATATATAAGAACCCGCTCTATTACCATTTGTGGGGAAAATTCAGTGCAGGGGTAAAATGGTAATTTTAAAACTTTTTCAAAATTATTATTTTATATTGAAAATTATTAATTATTATTTTACCCTACACTAAGATATAAATATGATATATAGCATGCATATATTTAAATTTGAAATTCAAATTTGAACAGTAAACACTTTACTGTAATGTGTTCAGAACACAATACCTTTGTGCGGGTAGTAGATCACCACAATCTGATCACCGTCGGGAGAGTCTGATCATCGTGATATAGCCACACAGTATGTTTGGCCTCTGTGGATCGTCCACACGAAGCTCCCGATCTGATCGACTCCTCACGAGTGCTAGCTCGTTGTAGAGCCCTTTCGATGGCCAATGCTAATCGAACTCCTTTGATCGATGTCTGTTGATTCTTTGGATGCTCCAGATCATCAGCAGACATGCTTGAGAGGATGTTGAAGATCTTCATAAGATTTAGTGAGCTCACGATACTCATAGCTCACCTTCTCACTTCCCGAACTCTAGGCTGAAATTCTGAAGAACTCACTGAAACCCTACGCATATTTTTTCTTTCTTTTCTTTCTTTTTCTCTTGGAAGGATATTGACCTTTACCTTGCACACAAGGATTTCTTATGCCCAAATTTTCTCTCCAAAATTTTTCTTGCACACACCCCACTCTTCTCCTCTTTTTAAAACAACGTCAAAACATCTTATCCACGTGAGAGGATAAAGATGAGTAATTGCACATTTGAATTCAAATCAAATTTTGAATTCAAATGAAAACCAATTTATCCCTATCCACTAAGGGCATGAGAAGAGGAGAGCGTTGCTTAATTTGTGCATGAATGATTTCATGAGAAACATTTTCTCGTGTAATAAATTGGGCGCTAAAAGAGGATAAGGTCAAGGCGCTAAGATTGGATGCTCAATCAAATTCAAACTTTGTTTTTGAATTTGAATGGCCAACCAATCATCCTTATCCACTCATTAGGTACATTAAAGTAGGACGTGAGGAGGGCTTTGGATGAGGAAAAATTCTTGAGAACATCCTTCTCGTGAATTCAAATGGGCAAAGTGGAAGTGAGGTGGCACAGGGAGAATGGGTCAAGGTGGTTTCATTATTTAAACCAACCTAATTGAACTAAATAAGTTAGGCCCAATTAGACTAATTTAAACCCAACTTAATTAGGCTTAATTAGGCTCAATAAAATCCTAATCAAATCAAGAATTGATTAAGTCCAACCCCTGATCATATCAGGGACCAAACCATCTCGACGACTATGTCAACTCTTAACCTAATCGGGTCAAACCCAACTGAATCCAATTCAATTGGACTTGATCCAAAATTAATTACTCAATCAAATTTAGTTAATTAGTGATCAAATCACTAATTAAACCTCTCATAAATATTGAGTCTAAATCCGATGGGTTATCAGGCATCAGAATTCATCGATATATAACCCTGATCGAAGAGTCCCAAACCAGTGGGACTCTTGACCCCGGTAACCAAAATATGTGGGACTCATGATCAGAAAATCCTGATTCTTGATCATAGAGTCCTAGACTTGTAGGACTCATAATCCACGAGCATTAGGAGTCTTCATCAGTCATCAGATCAGATAGGAACCTCTAATGTGTGTGACCCCGCAGGTTCGAACCTAAGCCGGTAGCACAGGAACCAATTCCTGTAGTAATCGAAGTGACCATCTAGCAATGGTACCCGATGATCGGATAGGTCGAATAGTCACAATCGTAACACCCAGAACCTACGTAAATATGGTTACTGTATAATTCATCCTTTTGACCTCTGTGTTTAGGATGACTCAGGGTTAAACTGTCAACCCTGATTAGATCATCCGAATCATGCTCAACTCAAACAGTCCTGTGACTCCTCACAAAGACTACCCTGGCCAAGGTTTTGCTAAATTGAAACACGACTATATACAGCTCCTAAACTGGAGTGGTCAGTCTCATCTTGACACACACACCGACAAGTCAAGTACTTGACTACACCCAGTAGCCTTCCGTCATTGAATTAGAAATTCAGGTAGTCCAGTGGCTAAGTGAAGTGAGTTGCTTGTAAGTCACCGTGGCGGTCTCAGGTCGGAGGGACATTTATACCCATATTCCATCGAAGCAAATCTTGACAGCAGAAATAGCTCCGGAGTCGGTCACGTTCAGTGTAGATGTACCCTTACATCTCACCTGTATGCCATACCAGTGTCTCCACACTCATTGGTTAAGAGGACAACCAACCTATATAGCACACAACGACCTATGCTTGATAAACGTTGTTGTCCTTGGTAACAACATATCATTTGATCGCGAATAGATTTAAGGACTAAACGATAAATCCTCCTTTGTCGAGTCTAAATAGTCCCAAGGACTTCACCACAACATGGGAGTTCATTAGAAAATAAAATATTTTGTGATGAAAAAATATTAAAATAATTTTTATTAATTCATAATTCATGTACATATACAAAAATGAGCACAATCATCAACAGGCTGATGATTGGCTTTGGGACACTATTCCCAACAATCTAGGCATTGGGGATGAAGGGAGGAAAGAAGAGGAGGCATTGAGAAGGAGATATGTAGTAAGAAAGAAGGTCTATCACAAATAGCACAGGCCACAACTTTTTCTTAATTTTTGTCGTACAAAAAGAAACCCATCTTGCACCAAAAAGATAAGATCAGATCTTTATCAAAATAGGGTATGTGTGGCTCGTAATAATGGAAAGAAATAAATTGTGCGACCAAGAAGAACCGAGTGAGATCTCTTACATAATTTCTTAGTGCACACCCCAACTTATCCAAAGTTTTTGTCACACAAAAAATTATTCCACATCCCAATCTAATCTGATTAGAAAGTTCTTTTAATAAAGAATCTATTCAAATCATATTTGGATAGCTATCCTAAAGAGAGAGAGAGTCGTAGAAGGATGGGTGCCCCTTTTCTCTTCACTGATGCAAGAAAAAAAGTGCTAGAAAATCATCACCCCTTCTGACTTTTGGTAGGCGAAATAGAGAGAGAGAGAGAGTCCCAAAAAACCTAGGCTCTATGAGTCATGGTTCATCTAGTTCAAATTGGATCTCAATTGGGTTCAAATCGAGCCTGAATTTAGTCGAATTCAAAAGGTTGTCAAATCTGATCCAATCAAGTTTGAAATCCAAATCTGATTTGGATAATTAAACATAATTAGTATTAAATTAAATTAAATCTAATTAAATTAAATCTTATTTAAATTAATTAAAACTTAATCTATAATTTAATCAATCTTAATAAAATCATAATATTTATAATTAAGTTCCTATGCTAACAATTAGTAGCTGCCAAAACTGTAACGCTTACAAATTAGCAATTTTTAAAATTCAAACTATCGATATGATTAATAATTCAAATGTAATCTAAGCCATTGATCAGGTCATGCTCTTTTTGTATGTGACTCTTCAGGTTCTATTCTGCATGATAGTGAGATATACCATGATCTTTATCATAGTATCATCGAAACTCTTTCCGATGGACTAGAATGATTCCAACTCATCTCAACAAAGATTGTTGATCCAAAAATAATCCTAGTGAGTTCTTATGATCCACTAGTAATATCTAGCAGCATGTAATAGCAACCTAGTAGAACAAAAAAGATGAACCATTGGTGCAGTTATCATGCAATACAATCCTTCTATCGTGAGTCCTGACTAGATGGAGATCATGGAGAACTCGTCAAACCCCATCGTCAGTCATATGCTTGATTGGCTCGACTCGAGTTCATCTATGAATTTCATGAAAACTCTATTCTAGTATTCACTCTTACTTTGATCAGAGATTTTCTAAAGTTAGTCTTGCGAATCGCATAGGACTTTTCCTTTTCTATCAAGATCGATAGATTCCATTTAAGTACATCCTATTCTAAATAACAAATCTGAACCTACAATAGTCAATATACATAGCAAGGATTCAAATGGCTAGAGATCAAAAAATGTACAGTCAAACTAAGTAGCCTCACTATGAATAGCCAACACATTGTAGTTCAAAGGACCAGTCTCACCACTGTAGCATCGAGAAAATTACTGACAAGTGAGTAGTCATCCAAGTGGTTTCACATATCGATCACGCTCAGTGTAAGTTATTCTCTAATAACCACCTATATTCTTATCCTAGTGTCTCTACACCATAGATTCGAGACTCATCTGCCTAAAAAAGAGGTGATCCATGCACCGATCTTGAATAGATTGATCACTGTCCATCATGATGATCTTTCAATTAGGAGCATTTAGAAATTAATCACTAATGATGTATATCTCAAATTTTCAATATATTGAGAATATATAAAATCATCTTTATTAATTTTTAGGATAAATATGGACATATATGACATGATTGGTTATAAAGACTGTCCATTAGTGTAAAACATGTCTTAAAGAAAAGTATGTGTCAGCCAAGACTGGCTTCTAGGATACACATCTAACAAACTCTCACTTACACGAAAGCCAATCTGTCATATATCTGAGCCCCATCTTCTGAAAACAGGCTTCGATGTTTAGCTGGCTAAGTGACTCGGGCCCACCGCATCTTATGTGGAGTTTACTTTATATACTTCTATTTGAGGTATTCACGTATATTTCTGCTCTATGTACATGGACTTTTGGTGAGACCTTGGCTTCTTAGTAAGGGCTATGGACCATTATCTTTGTAGTACAATATCATAGCATCTAATAGTATGACATTCAGTTCTACAACTATCACAAGAACCAAAATGCATCCTATACATCTATAGCATATTCAGCTTTCATTGGTCAATTGCTTGAAATATTTCTAACTTACCGAACCAAGATAACTCAAGAATACATGCTGATATAAATATTCTACCATCTGTTAGATGTGTGCCCTAGATGCCAAATTGGCTGACACATTCCTGTACAAATGTAAGGGCAAATTTATAATTTTGATTATAAATGAATAAAAGGATTATTCTACAATCACATTGTGTACATTATGTCTCTGATACATTCTTTGAGTTAGTAAGAATATTAATTCATATTTTCAAGAGTTAAAAATTTAAGACATGAATTTACATAACTAACTCATAAACAGCTTCTGACCATAGGATCATCACGAGGATGGTGATCGACCTGGAAGGTTGGTGTATGATCGCTTCCTTAGGATAGATGTGTCTTGAGTCTATAGTGTGGAGACACAGGAGCGAGAGTATAGGCACTCATTAAGAATGAGAGCACTGAGCATGACCACCTCGAGCAGTCATAAGGAAGTCTACCTTCTCGTCGATGACTAGCTCGATGCTGCAGCTGTGTGTCTAGTTCTTTGATCTGAGGTACATCGATAGTTTACCTTGAGTGTGTTATAGTTTGACTACACCATAACTCAGTCTCCTAGCCATTCAAAACTTTGAGGTGTATGTTGGCTGTAGCATATTCATTGTAGGAATCAGATTGCACCAAGATGGGATCTATCAACCTCGATAGATAAGAGTAGTCCTATGATGATCGAAAGATCGAGTCCTTAAGCCCATGGTCATTGCAGAGTGAAATAATGAAAAAGAGTTTTTCATTAAGATTTCACATCAGACTTGGATCGATCGATTGATTCGTATGACTGATATTGGGTTTGACGAGTTCACCTTAACCCTAATTCAATCGGGACTCATGATAGAAGAACTCAATCACACAGGTAGCTGCACCGAGAGGTTCATCTTCATTTTTGATGGGTTGCCACCATATACTGTGAGGTATCACTGGTGGATTTTGGGAGCAATTAGAATGATCTTGATGATCGATCATTCTAATTGTCTGAATCAGAAGAGTTCTGGTCCATCGAAAAGAGTTTCGATGATGTTGATGATGAGATCACGACATGTCTCATTACCATACGGAAATGAATCTAACTGGGTCACACAAATAAGAGTTAGGGTTTGGATGTCATCAATTGAGCTAGCCCAGTTCGATTGATTTGGATTAGATCCAATTAGGTTCAAGGAAATTGTTCTAGCACACGATTGAGCCTAACTTTCTCCTCGTGTAATCTTTTCTATCTCGACTGAGCCAAATGTGATTTGACTCACCTAGAGAACCTTGAGAAGGTTTCTCACAGTCTGACTAGAGCCAGTCCAGCTTAGAAAAGACTTATCTTAATTCATGAGATGAATTTAAGACAACACCTGCTAATTCCTGTCACTTGCCATTTTCGTTTTAGGACATTGGTCAAACGTTGACCCATGGACCTTGGACTGAAGGCCACTTGGCAAGAGGTCATTGGAGATTTTTTATGGAGTGTCCATCTGCTAAATTGGGCCTCAAAGAGGGTGCCATATTCAGATTGGGTGTGCGCCCCAAGTGGATAAGGATAGAGTCCCATGAGATGAGGACTCTGATCCCTTGATCAACTTGGACTGTGGGGCACCAATCTCACTGTGCTTATCCAGTGTTGGCACCAATAGTAGGAGGGATTATGGGGATACTTATCTGATATGATTAGATGACATCACTCCATCAATCAAATTTTTTTCAGAATTAATTAAAATTTTTTGATTGGTCGAATGATGTGGCACTGTATGGCGCAGCAGGGTCTATTTAAACCCTGTCTGTGCTTAGGGTTGAGAGACTCTACTCAATAATCAGCAAAATTCTAAATAATCTCCACTTATTTATGCCCCTCTACTCTTCTCCCTCTCCTCTTTACGTCCAAGAGGTTGGGCATCCATCTGGTGCTTGTCCAAGGCGTGGTGGCTTCCTGATTAGAAGGCTGCAGAGATTTATCGAGAAGCTGCTGCTCCAGCTTCAGAAGATCTTTTGAAGATCTTCCAGATCAGATTCAGATCTAATTTTTGGAGCAAAGATTTGTGAGGAGAAGATGATCTAGATCCTACTCAAGTGGATACCAGTAGAGGCCAGGCAATTGTGTGGCTATTTAAGAACCTTGGGCATTGCTGCGATCATCTACAGGGTAATCTAGTTACCCTAGAGGTATTTCTCTATTCCTCATATTTTTAGATTTAGTTTTAGATTTAATATCAGATAATAGGAATTAGATCTAATAGATCTTAGATCTAAAATATTGTAGGATATTTTTTTTTGAAATATTCCACCCCATATCTCATTAGATCTAAAAGATCCTACAAGGAAAAAGTCGATTTTTCCTTCAACTGGTATCAGTGCTAGGTTGATGGCTCTATTTCAGATCTAATTTAGATCTTATTTTTATTTTTATTTATCTGATATTAATAATTTTAAATGTCACATCAAATATGATAGGATCTAAATCAAAAAAAATTAAAATTAAATCTAAGTAGATCTAACATGTATGAGATGCATGACTAGACTAGGAGTAGTTTAATCTATGAATAGTCTTATAGTTTTATATTTTAATATGATTAAAATATAAATTAGATCTAATTTATTCTTTATTTTTTTGATGTTATAAATATTATATTCAGATCAAAAAATAGAAAATAAAATTTAATTAATTCATAAGATTGATCTATTGCATGCCTAGACTAGTTGTAGAATTGTTCAAGTAAATGTCTAGAATAGATTTTATATTGAATAGTTCAATTTAAATTATATTTTTTAGATGTTATATATGATGTATCAGATCTGAAAGCATGCTAATTAGATCATATTTTAATACATGAGATGTATATAAAGTATGTAAAGTTAGATCTGAAATTATATATGTGATAAGTAACTTAGATCTAACTAGTTTTGTAGTTTAAATTAATATTTCTGATTAAGGTGTTCCTCATGGGCGTTCGATCATAAGAACAAAGTAGGGTTTAAGACCCTCTCCTCTCACTCAATGGGGTGTTCTTATGGCGTATAGGAGTGCTGCGCATTCATCCTTAATCAAAAATCAAAATTTACTTTTCTGCAAAATCTTAGATCCTGAAATCCTAGGATTTATTTACATATTTTGTTTATGAACCCAAGACTTAATTAATGAATTAAGCTTATGAAATCAAATTAGGTCTAAAATCGAGAATTTCAGATCTAAGTCATTTTCATAAAATTAGGTTCAAACTTGGGTAGCTCAATTAGGTTTAGCGGTTGATCAAACCAATCAAAAGTTGTTTAGGTGGGATCATGAAAGCTAATAATTGACCAGCCTAATAGGATTAAGTCTAGGTCAAGGTCGAATCACATTTAGATGTGACTCGATCAAGTTACCTAATTTGGCTTAGTGGTTAGAGCCTGGATTGTAGACTAACCCAATTGGTTCTGGTTCGACAATTTGGTGTCTAAGGTAAGTTAGGCAGATACGACCGACTGGTTTTTAATTGAGAGCTACTCAACTCGAATACGTTCTTGTCAAGTTGATGGCATATCCCTCCCATCGGTCTCACTTACCTGGCCATATGTGTCGACCCAGTTCTGATTTGAGGTGGCTAACAATTCGAGCTAACCTATGCCACTAGGTTAGTCATAATTGTTATGACTATGTCAAGTCAGTTTAATGAGACCTAAATCAAATCTCTCTAAGAAAATATGAAGTCTAATATCTTCCACCATTGTGAATGTGCGGGCCCTTCCCGGGATTGATTATTCTCGACTGGTTACAGTGGCTCAGTTGCATCAGAAAGATGCAACCATGTCCATTAGGCATTGGATGCTACAGATTAGAGGATGGGTTGTGCTCAACATTTCGGATACGGTGAGGGACCCAATCAGGAATCTAGTTCATGTAAATGGTGGGTTTGACTTAACTAAAGATTGGAGTAATATTCCGAGCACGGTGAGCCTCATGAATTAGAGATCAAGTTTTGGGTGCACCATGATTAGAGAATCATTGAACAAGAGTTGTCCACTCGTAGGTTGACCCATCACCAATAACTGTTAGGTGAGGTGGTGAGCCTGTCGGTGAGACCGCACCACCCACTAGAAATCACTAATCACGGAGATTTTTACATCTCTACCTAGGGAGTGTAGGGATTTGAGAAAATAGTGAGAGCCTAATTTATTAAAAAATGAAACTCCTAAACAAACTGGTTAAGTCTGATTATAAAATCTAACTAGAAACTCTTGACTCTCTACAAGAAACATGTCTGCGTCCAACCCCCTGACAAAAATATTAGACACCCACAGATTGACTGGATCCAATTTCAAGGACTGGTTGAAGAACTACAGAATTATTCTGGGTTCCAAAAAACTGACTTATATCTTGGACCAGGACCCACCTGCCATGCCAACACGTCCGACAGCTGAACAGAGAGCATCTCTGGAAAAATAGATGGATGACGATAACAAAGCTAGGTACTACATGTTGGGTGCCATGTCTGATGACTTGCAATGCTAGCATGAGAATATTATGACTACCCACCAAATGTTAGCTCACCTACAAGATGTAGTGTACCTTGGCTGAGTTAATGAACATGTTAGTTACGGCTGAGCTTTCTTTGAAGGATTCAAAAGGCTTAGTCCTTACTGTGCAGCGGACTCCTTCCAAGAGAAAGTCTTTTGAAAAGAAGAAAAAGTCTACGAAGAAGCAGAAGGTGGTTGGGAAGAAGAAAAAGATGGAACCGAAGAAGAAGACTGCTGAAAAGGAAAAATGTTTCTATTGCAATTCAGACGGTCATTGGAAGTGGAACTGTCCTCAATACCTAGCCACCCTGAAGAACAAGAAGGATGGTCTTTCTGGAGGAATGCTCGTTATAGAATCTAATCTTAAGGTTTCTTCTGCATCCAGTTGGGTACTTGACTCTGGTTCTGTGCTCATTTGTGTACTTCTATGTAGGGTCTTGAGGAGAGCAGGAGGCTGAGGAATGGGGATATGATCCTACGCATCGAGAACGGAGCAGGAGTTGCTGCTGTGGCCGTGGGAACCTATCCTCTGCGATTACATTAGGATTAGATTTAGTTTTTAGAGATTATTATTATGTGCCTGCAGCAAGTAGGAATTTGATTTCTGTTTCATGTTTAGCACAAGAAGGTTATGTGATTAGCTTTCATAAGAACTATTGTAACATATTTTATAAAAATAATAAAGTTGTAAATAATTTTCTTATTAATGGTCTCTATGAGCTACATATTGATGTATCTGTATTTAATATCGAGTAAAATATGAATGCCATAGGAATTAAAAGGCCTAGAGATAGTCTAAATGATAGGTATCTGTGACACCTAAGGCTAGGTCATATAGCGGAAGATAGGGTTAACAAATTGGAGAAATCCGAGCTATTTAGTCTGTTGACTTTCGAGTCATATCCAGTTTGTGAATCATGCCTTCAAGGCAAAATGACCAAGCTCCCTTTTACAGGACATGAGGAAAGGGCCACAGACCTACTTGCCCTAGTACATACAGATGTATGTGGCCCATTTGATGTGTCGGTTAGAGGCAACTATGTCTACTTCATTATCTTCATCGATGATATGTCTAGGTACAGGTATGTGTTTCTAATGAAATACAAGTCTGAAGCCTTTGAAAAGTTCAAAGAATTCAGATATGAGGTAGAAAAACAAACAGGAAAGCCCATTAAGGTTCTTCGATCAGATCGAGGAGGTGAATACCTTAGTCGGGAGTTCCTAGACTATCTTAAGGATATTGGCATAGTCTCTCAATGGACTCCACCTAGAATGCCACAACTCAACTGGATTTCAGAATGGAGGAACCGGACCCTATTAGATATGGTCCATTCCATGATGAGCTTCACAGACCTCCCTGAGTTTCTTTGAGAATATTATCTCATGACAGTAATATATGTATTGAATAGGATTTTCTCTAAAATTGTTCCTACCACACCATATGAGATATAGCATAGTAAGAAGGCAAGTCTGAGTCATCTCAGAATTTGAGATTGTTCGGCTCATGTCAAGAGATAGCAGGCGGACAAGTTAGAGTTCAAGTCTTTTAGAGCTCGATTCATAGGATATCCTAAAGAGTCATTAGGATACTATTTCTATATTTCAGAAGATTACAATGTAATTGTGAATCGACATGCTATTTCTTTTGAAAAATAGTTTATTCAAGATAGTGACATCGAAAGAATAATTAAGCTCAAGGAGAATGTCTCCTAAGAGCAATGAGCTAAAGAACCTGAGGAACCCAATCAATTAGAACCAGTCCTAACACAACCTCTTCCACCTCATAGATCGACTAGGATTTTCCATCCTCCTGAAAGGTACTTAAGTACTATACAAAAGAAAGTAGAGAAAATATTCCTCACGGGAAATGGGCTCACGGTGATGACCCCAAGACCTATGACGAGGCGATATCAGATATCGACTCTGAGAAATGATTAAAGGCAATGAGATCAAAATTGACTCGATGAACTCAAACCAACCCTGGACCTTGGTAGATCCACCAAAGGTATTGTACCTATTAGGTGTAAATGGATCTTCTGAGAAAGATAGGTGTAGATGGGAATGTGGAGACATTCAAGGCTAGGCAAGTAGCGAAAGGTTATAGTCAGTGCGAAAACACTGACTATCAGGATACCTTTTCACCTGTAGCCATGCTAAAATCCATCCACACATTGCTTGCTGTTGCAGCCTATTTCGATTATGAAATATGGCAGATGGATGTGAAAACGGCATTTTTAAATGAATATCTTGAGGAAGATATCTATATAGAACAGTCGCTTGGTTTCACATCCAGTGATGATGATCACAAGATCTGCAAGCTGTAAAGGTCCATTTATGGACTTAAGCAAGCATCTCAGAGCTGGAATACTCGTTTCAATGATGCGATCAAAATATTTGGTTTCATCAAGAACGAGGAGGAACCATGTGTGTTCAAGAAGGTCAGTGGGAGTGCAGTTGTCTTCCTCGTACTGTACGTAGATGACATCCTCATAATTGGGAATGATATTTTCATGTTGACCTCAGTCAAAATATGGTTGTCTAAGGAGTTCTCTATGAAAGATCTAGGAGAGGAATCCTTTATACTGGGTATTAATGTCTATAGAGATAGACCAAATAGGATGCTGGGACTTTCACAGAAGATGTACATAGAGAAGGTGATAAAAAGGTTTAGCGTGGAAAACTCCAAAAGAGGTTTAGTACCTTTTAGACATGGCATTCATCTCTCCAAGAAGATGTGCCCTAGCACACCTGAGGAGATTGAATGCATGAGCAAGATCCCTTATGCTTCCACAATAGGGAGCCTCATGTATGCCATGCTATGTACACGACCTGATATAGCCCAAGCTGTGAGTGTCACAAGCAGATATCAGTCGAATCCAGGCGAAGAGCACTGGACTTTTATGAAATATATCCTTATGTACTTGAGAAGGACTAAGGATATATTTCTAATCTTTGGGAATGGAGAACTCCAGGTTTAGAGATTTACAGACTCAGACTTTATATCTGATATAGATGATCGAAAGTCGACATCTGGGAGTCTATTCATTTACAATGGTGGTGTAGTTAGCTGGAAGAGTTTCAAGCAGATGGTGATTGCTGATTCCACCATGGAGGCAGAGTATATTGCTGTATCGGAAGATGCGAAGGAGGCATTCTGGTATAAAAAATTTGTCGTAGAGTTTGGAGTGATGTCATCAGATGCCATCCCTCTTTACTGCGACAATAATGGCACCATAGCCCCAGCTAAGGAGCCAAGGTCTCACCAAAAGTCCAAGCATATCGAGTGACGATTTTATCTAATCCGTGATTACCTCAAAAAAGATTATGTCAAGGTTAAAAGATTCGACTCCACAGATAATGTGGCATACCCACTGACAATGTCATTAGGCCAGTAGAAGATCAAAGCCCACCTTGAGAAGATGGGACTTAGATATGTAGCCAATTGGCATTAGGTCAAGAGGGAGTTTGTTAGATGTGTGCCCTAAATGCCAGATTGGCTGACACATTCCTGTATAAATATAACGGCAAATTTATAATTTTGACTATAAATGAATAAAAGGGTTATTCTATTATCACATTGTGTACATTATGTCTGTGATACATCCTTTGAGTTAGTAGGAATGTTAATTCATATTTTCAAGAGTTGAAAATTTAAGGTATGAATTTACATAACTAACTCATAAACAGCTCCTGACCATAGGATCATCACGAGGATGGTGATCGATCCAGAAGGTTGGTGTATAATCGCTTCCTTAGGGTAGATGTATCTTGAGTCTACGGTGTGGAGACACCAGAGCGAGAGTACAGATATTCATTGAGAATGAGAGTACTGAGCGTGACCACCTCGAGCAGTCATAAGGAAGTCTAACTTCTCATCGATGACTAGCTCGATGCTGCAGCTGTGTGTCTAGTTCTTTGACCTGAAGTACATCTACAGTTCACCATGAGTGTGTTATAGTTTGACTATACCATAACTCAATCTCCTAGCCATTCGAAACCTAAAGTGTATGTTGGCTGTACCATATTCATTGTAGGAACCAGATTGCACCAAGATGGGATCTATCAACCTCGACAGATAAGAGTAGTCCTATGATGATCGAAAGATTGAGTCCTTAAGCACATAGCCATGGTAGAGTGAAATAATGAAAAAAAAATTTCATTGAGGTTTCACATGGACTCGGATCGATCGATTGATTCATATGACTGATGTTAGGTTTGACGAGTTCACCTTAACCCTAATTCAATCGGACTCATGATAGAAGAACTCAATTACACAGGTAGCTACACTGAGAGATTCATCTTCATTTCTGATGGGTTGCCACCATATACTGTTAGGTGTCACTGGTAGATTTTGGGAGCAATTAGAATGATCTTAATGATTGATTATTCTAATTGTCTGAATCAGAAGAGTTCTGGTCCATCGAAAGGAGTTTCGATGATGTCGATGATGAGATCATGACATGTCTCATTACCATATGAAAATGAACCTAACTGGGTCACACAAATAAGAGTTAGGGTCTAGATGTCATCAATTGAGCTAGCCCAGTTTGATTGATTTGGATTAGATCCAATTAGGTTCAAAGAAATCGTGCTAGCACACGATTGAGCCTAACTTTCTCCTCGTGTAATCTTTTCTAGCTCGACTGAGCCAAATGTGATTTGACTCATCCAAAGAATCTTGAGAAGATTTCTCACAGTCTGACTAGAGCTAGTCTAGCTTAGAAAGGGTTTGTCTTAATTCATGAGATAAATTTAAGACAACACCTGCTAATTTCTGTCACCTGTCATTTTCGTTTTAGGACATTGATCAAGCATTGACCCATGGACCTTGAACTGAAGGCCACTTGGCAAGAGGTCATTTAAAATTTTTTGTGGAGTGTCCACCTGCTAAATTAGGCCTCAAAGTGGGTTCCATATTTAGATTGGGAGTGCGCCCCAAGTGATAAGGATAGAGTCCCATGAGATGAGAACTCTGATCCCTTCATCAACTTGGACTGTGGGGCGCCAATCTCACTGTCCTTATTCAGTGTTGGCACCAACAGTAGGAGGAATTATGGGGATTCTTATCTGATATAATTAGATGATATCACTCCACCAATCAAAATTTTTCCAAAATTAATTAAAATTTTTTGATTGGTCGAAGATATGGCACTGCATGGCGCAGTAGGGTCTATTTAAACCCTGTCTGCGCCTAGGGTTGAGAGACTCTGCTCAATAATCAGCAAAAGCCTAAATCCTCTCCACTTCTCTATACCTCCTATGCTTCTCTCCCTCTTCTCTTCACGTCCAAGAAGTTGGGCATCCATCTGGTGCTTGTCCAAGGTGGTGGTTTCCTGATTAGAAGGCTACAGAGATTTGTCGAGAAGCTGCTGCTCTAGCTTCAGAAGATCTTTTGAAGATCTTCCAGATCAGATCCAGATCTGATTTTTGGAGCAAAAATTTGCGAGGAGAATATGGTCTAGATCCTACTCGAGTGGATACCATTAGAGGCCAGATGACTGTGTCACTATTTTAGAACCTCGGGCATTGCTGCGATCATCTACAGGTTAATCTAGTTACCCAGAGGTATTTCTCTATTCCTCATATTTTCAGATTTAATTTTAGATTTAATATCAGATAATAAAAATTAGATCTAATAGATCTTAGATTTAAAATATCATAGGATAATTTTTTTTAAAATATTCTGCCCCAGATCTCATTAGATCTGGAAGATCCTACAAGGAAAAAGCCAGTTTTTCCTTCACCATCAACATCAATATATCCTTCCACTCTTAATTCTAGCCCTTCTTCAAAGATGAAAAATAATCTCTTAGTGCTTCTCAAGTACTTAGAGATATTTTCACAGCCATCTAATGCTCCCAATCTAGATTCGACTAATATTTGCTTGTGACTTTCAAAGCAAGATATACCAGGTTGAGTACATAGCATGGCATACACCTTGCGTAAGAGGATAATAGATTCCCTTTGAAGGTTTCAATGTGAAACCCTTTCAGCACCTCTTCTATGTACATGTCTGTGAAAACCAAACATTCTTTTAAGATCTATCTCTATAGACCTTTATTTCCAAAATATTTGTCCTAGATCTTTGATAAGAAAATTTTATATATAAGCACATTATAATCGATATCAGTATGGGACCCTCCCACTGACCTTCCTACAACTACATGATACCTCCTTATTTTTGATGAAATCAAACAACAATTTCAACTCTAAGATTTTAGCTTAAATCCATAAATAGATTTATGCAGTGTGATCTCTAACACTGGAAGTGAAATCCATAAGCCACTGTAAATAGATACCTTTCAAAGATATCTGTTGGGTATAAAGTACCCTCAGCCGAAGTTCTCAACGGGATTGACCCTCCCAAGACTCATCCGGCTTTCGACTGCAGATGGTATCTTTCCGGACTTCTCCAACAGCCGGATTTCCACAGTGCTGACTGAACTCCCCCGACAGATGAACTACCACTGCACCACCCAAACTCCTTCAACATGAGTTCCCCCAGTCGTCTATCAAGCCGCCCCAAGCGCTCACTAAGCTCTGCCGCCAGCCGACCTCCTACGACCATCGGCTGCTCCCTGAATCCCTTCCAGACTTCTTCCAGCCAGGTCTGACTCCAATCCGAACTACCTCGGACCTTGCCAACGGCTGAACTTCACCAATGACAGATTCCTACAACTACCAGATTCCATCTGGACTCCTACGGGAGCCGGATCTCATCTCCGACTCCAGCCACCGGCAGACTTCGTCCGGACTCCTACAGGAGCTGGACCTCATCCCCAACCTCAAGTGCTGGAAGGCTTCGCCCGGACTCCCACGGGAGCTGGGCTCCATCCTTGACCTTGACTGCTGGTAAGCTCCATCCGGACTCCTGAGGGAGACGGACTTCGTCTCTGACTTTAATTGCAGGTAGACTTCGATCGGACTCCTATGGGAGCCAGATCTCATCTCCGACTCCAGCCATAGGCAGACTTCGTCCGGACTCCTACGGGAGTCGGACTTCGTCCCCAACCTCAAGTGCTGGAAGGCTTTGCCCGGACACCCACGGGAGCCGGGCTCCGTCCTCGACCTCGACTGCTGGTAAGCTTCGTCCGGACTCCTAAGGGAGCCAGACTTTGTCCCTGACTTTAATTGCAGGTAGACTTCGACCGGACTCCTATGGGAGCCAGATCTCGTCTCCGACTCCAGCCACAGGCAGACTTTGTCCAGACTCCTACGGGAGCCGAACTTCATCCCCAACCTCAAGGGCTGGAAGGCTTTGCCCGGACTCCCACGGGAGCCGGGCTCCATCCTCGACCTCGACTGTTGGTAAGCTTCATCCGGACTCCTAAGGGAGCCAGACTTTGTCCCTGACTTTAATTGCAGGTAGACTTCGACCGGACTCCTACGGGAGCCAGATCTCATCTCCGATTCCAGCCACAGGTAGACTTCGTCCAGACTCCTACGGGAGCCGGACTTCATCCCCAACCTCAAGTGCTGGAAGACTTCGTCCGGACTCCTACGGGAGCCGAACTTCATCCCCAACCTCAATTGCTGGAAGACTTTGCCCGGACTCCCACGGGAGCCGAGCTCCGTCCTCGACCTCGACTGCTGGTAAGCTTCGTCCGGACTCCTAAGGGAGCCGGACTTCATCCCTGACTTTGATTGCAGGTAGACTTCGACCGGACTCCTATGGGAGCCGGATCTCATCTTTGACTCCAGCCACAGGCAGACTTCATCCGGACTCCTATAGGAGCCGGACTTCATCCCCAACCTCAAGTGCTGGAAGGCTTTGCCCGAACTCCCACGGGAGCCGGGCTCCATCCTGGACCTCGACTGTTGGTAAGCTTCATCTGGAGTCCTAAGGGAGCCGGACTTTGTCCCTGAATTTAATTGCAGGTAGACTTCGATCGGACTCCTACGGGAGCCCGATCTCATCTCCGACTCCAGCCACAGGCAGACTTCGTCTGGACTCCTACGGGAGCCGAACTTCATCCCCAACCTCAAGTGTTAAAAGACTTCATCCGGACTCCTACGGGAGCCGGACTTCATCCCCAACCTCAATTGCTGGAAGACTTTGCCCGGATTCCCACGGGAGTCGGGCTCCATCCTCGACCTCGACTGCTGGTAAGCTTCGTTCAGACTCCTAAGGGAGCTGGACTTTGTCCTTGACTTTGATTGCAGGTAGACTTCGACCAGACTCCTACGGGAGCCGGATCTCGTCTCCGACTCCAGCCACAGACAGACTTCGTCCGGACTCCTACGGGAGCCGGACTTCGTCCCCAACCTCAAGTGCTGGAAGGCTTTGCCCGGACTCCCATGGGAGTCGGGCTCCATCCTCGACCTCGACTGCTGGTAAGCTTCGTCCGGAGTCCTAAGGGAGCCAGACTTTGTCCCTGACTTTAATTGTAGGTAGACTTCGATCGGACTCCTACGGGAGCCAGATCTCGTCTCCGACTCCAGCCACAGGCAGACTTCGTCCAGACTCCTACGGGAGCCAGACTTCATCCCCAACCTCAAGTGCTGGAAGGCTTTGCCCGTACTCCCACGGGAGCCGAGCTCCGTCCTCGACCTCGACTGCTGGTAAGCTTCATCCGGACTCCTAAGGGAGCCGGACTTTGTCCCTGACTTTAATTGTAGGTAGACTTCGACCGGACTCCTACGGGAGTCAGATCTCATCTCCAACTCCAGCCACAGGCAGACTTCGTCCGGACTCCTACGGGAGCCGGACTTCGTCCCTAACCTCAATTGCTGGAAGATTTTGCTCGGACTCCCACGGGAGCCGGGCTCCATCTTCGACCTCGACTGCTGGTAAGCTTCTTCTGGACTCCTAAGGGAGCCGGACTTCATCCCTCACTTTGATTGCAGGTAGACTTCGATCGGACTCCTACGGGAGCCGGATCTCGACTCTGACTCCAGCCACAGGCAGACTTCGTCCGGACTCCTACGGGAGCCGGACTTCATCCCCAACCACAATTGCTGGAAGACTTCGCCCGGACTCCCACGGGAGTCAGGCTCCATCCTCGACCTTGACTGCTGGTAAGCTTCGTCCGAACTCCTAAGGGAGCCGGACTTCATCCCTGACTTTGATTGCAGGTAGACTTCGATCGGACTCCTACGGGAGCCGGATCTCGTCTTCGACTCCAGCCACAGGCAGACTTCGACCGGACTCCTACGGGATCTGGACTTCGTCCCCAACCTCAAGTGCTGGAAGGCTTCGCCCAGACTCCCACGGGAGCCGGGCTCCATCCTCGACCTCGACTGCTGGTAAGCTTCGTCCAGACTCCTAAGGGAGCCAGACTTCATCCCTGACTTTAATTGCAGGTAGACTTCGACCGGACTCCTACGGAGCCGGATCTCGTCTCTGACTCCAGCCACAGGCAGACTTCGTCCGGACTCCTACAGGAGCCAGACTTCGTCCCCAACCTCAAGTGCTGGAAGGCTTCGCCCGGACTCCCACGGGAGCCGTGCTCCGTCTGGACTCCTAAGGGAGCCAAACTTCATCCATGACTTTAATTGCAGGTAGACTCTAGCCGGACTCCTACGGGAGCCAGATCTCATCTCTGGCTCCTGCCACAGGCAGACTTCGTCCGGACTCCTACGGGAGCCGGACTTCATCCCCAACCTCAAGTGCGGAAGGCTTCGCCCGGACTCCCACGGGAGCTGGGCTCCGTCCTCGACCTTGACTGCTGGTAAGCTTTTTCCGGACTCCTAAGGGAGCCAGACTTCATCCCTGACTTTAATTGCAGGTAGACTTCGACCGGACTCCTACGGGAGCCGGATCTCATCTCCGACTCCAGCCGCAGGCAAACTTCGTCCGGACTCCTATGGGAGCCAGACTTCATCCCTAATCTCAATTGCTGGAAGGCTTCGCCCGGACTCCCACGAGAGTCGGGCTCCATCCTCGACCTCGACTGCTGGTAAGCTTCGTCCGGACTTCGCCCCTGACTTTAATTGCAGGTAGACTCTGCCCGGACTCCTACAGGAGTCGGACCTCGTCCCCGACTTCGACTGAAGGAAGACTTCGTCCGGACTCCTGTGAGAGCCGAACCCCAAGCTCTTCTCAAACGGGTAACTAGCCGCCTCTCTCTGCTAGACACTCCAGCCAGACTTCGATCGACAGGCCTGTGCCCTCTAGTAGGCCACAGCAACGGCCACGATCCTGCTCCACTTCCTGCGATAGATTTTGTGCGGCTCCATCACTCCCTGATAGGCCGCAATAATGGCCACGACTCTGCTCCACTTGCTGCGATGGATTCTGCGTGGCTCCATCACTCCCTGACAGACCACAATAATGGCCATGATCCTGCTCCACTTCCTATGATGGATACCGCACGATTCCTCCATCCTCTAGCAAGTCGCGACAACAGACACCGCTCTACTCCCTGCGACAGACTCCACGTCGCATGTCCCGATGATTGCCATGATTTCGCTCCACTACTCCTCGCAACAAACTCCTCCTGACTATGGGCAGCCCACTGCCAGACAGTTACAAACGTCGCTGTCAGTCTGTTGCTCCCCCCGCCTATAAAAGGGGACCCCAGATACGTTATTCTTAAGCTCTATTTTCTATCCCAAAACTCTGCTAAAATTTTCGTTCGAGCACTCCATTCTTGTTGAGGCAGAGAACTGACTTGAGCATCGGAGGGTCTTGCCGGAGCAACCCCACCTCCGGTCTAGACTTCTTTTGTAGGTCCCGACGGCGACCACGACTCCCACGACTCCAGTTTCTCCGACGCAGGCTGATCTTTGCACCAACAATATCTATTTAGTAGGATAATCTACACATCCATTTCTCAGGGTTGATGTACAATATCGCCTCATTGTAGATTTTAGGATCATCCCTATGTTTCCAATCTTCCTCGAGAAATATTTTTTTTGAATTCTTTGTAAGAATACCAAGTATCTTTCTAAAGGATGGAAGACCCTACTAGATCTATGAGGTGGAAGAGGTACTACATATGCTGGCTCATCTTAAATAGGTTGTGCAGGTCCTATGACATTGTTCTTTAGAGATTTCTCTTTGAGTCCATCCTCCCACTATTTCTAAGAAAATAGTATGATTGCTCACAATCATATTGTGAACCACTGGAAAGAAAAATGACATCCCAAATCCTTTTGAGATACCCCATTAACGAGCTTTCACAGACCTATCCTCTAACTTGTCCACTATATCATATCTCATATGGTGTGGTGAAAACAACTTTAGATGAAACCTAATTTAAATTTTAAAAATTAAATCTTATTTCTAAAAAAATAATAGTTAAATAAGTGATATTCATGATGGACTGGACCATATCTCATATAGCACTATTGCTCCTCATATATACAACATTGAGCTGAGGTGTATAAGGAGAATTCCATCATGAATCTATGCCATTCTCTTTAGATAATCGATAAATTCTCTTTTGGTATTGCATCCTCAATCTAATTGAAGTACTTATAGGATTTTTTCAATTTATTTTTTACTTGATATCTGAATTTTTTGAACCTTTCAAATCTTTTAGATTTGTATCTCACATACATACTTATACTGTGACTATTCATCGATAAAGATGATGAAGTAGTGACAATCTCCTAGTCTAGCTCATCAAATGGGCCATGCATATCGTATGTGTACTAGGATAAATATCTCAGTGGTCCTAATTCTTTTGTCCCATAAAAGGATAGCTTGGTCATTAATCCTTGAAGAGATGATTCACAGAGTAGATATGACTTTAACAATCAATGAGCCCAATGGCCCATTTTCTCCAATCAGTAAAATTATTTTTTTCATACATGATCTAGCCAAAAGAACCATTTGTATACTTCAGGTTATTTGGTTCTAAATCTCTCTAACCTAATGGCATTCACTATTTGCTCAAATAAGTTCACAAATGCATCACTATACAAATGATAAAGAACTAAATCCAAACGGTAATCACCAAAGTTAGGTGCCCATGGCCACAGTGCAATTTTTGCATCATTACCGACTAAAAAGAGTCACTTCACCTTCTCTCAGTTCTCTTCCTTTCTTAGACCTTATGCTAAAGTGCGTAATATGCACTAGAGTCTAATGAAAAAAGAAATTATAAAATTAAATTTAAGTAATTCGACATACCTTCCAATGATGTGTCAATATTTCTTTAGGTTCTCCATGTATGTACCTCTGAATTTTTCAAGAACTCTTAGTTACCAGCATATTGATCAATTCAATTAAGGTGCTATAATATTTATTCATATAATAGTTTCACAAACTATCCATAAGAATCAAAAATTGTAGGATCAAATCTATTAGCAATTTTTTATGTATGGTCATGTCGAGCTTTTCTAGCTCTTTAATATTTTTGATCATCGATCATGGACAAATTGCCCATTATGCATCTCATGTATTGTGCGACTCTAATCATCTCACAATTGTTATAGATGAATCAGTATGTCATTGGTAGTCTATATGTCCTTATGCATATATTGGGTTTCATCAACTATAGAGTTCAATTTATAGCACCTAACTTAATTGTCAATATCCAACCATTTATCAAGTATAGCTCATTGACCATGAATGGGACAAGTTGATGATATTGGGTTAACCTAGTCAAGAATATAGCTTAAATTCTAAATGCAGTGAAGTCAACCTAGAAGATTCAGTCAGGCATTTTCAATATGAGTACACCCAACCCATGAAAAATTGGCCAGCCCTCATCCTTTTGGGATGCACCCCTACCCCGTTTATAAATGAGCTCACTCTTTCTGAGCCAGAATATGTAGTTTATTTCGATTAAGTGGTTGATATCTAAGATTCGAGCTAGATTGTTGAAAGCTGATAGAATTGACCATAGAGAGTAAAGATTTAATTAGACGATTGTGCTTGTAGTAGTTTGTTCTAGGGACCTTAAAAATAAATAAAAGATTTTGTTAATTTTTCGATTCTCTCACACTCCTCGGATGGAGAAATAAAAATTCTAACATGATAAGTGGTTCTAGCGGGTGTTGTGATCCCATCGATGTATGGTACCTCATCTAACAGTTATTGATGACACATATATCAATATGTGGATAACTCTTTATCTAGATACTTCTTTAAGCATGTTGTAGCAACTTGATCCCTAAGTCCTGTGATCTCACCTAATAGTTATTGACACATTTCTTACTTAAGTCTGATCCACCATTCACCAACGAGCATAAAGCCGTCATTGGGTCCCTCACCTAAAAGTTTTTGGATCCAACCCCATCTTTACACTGGAGAATCTAATGCCAATAGAGTGGTTGTGCCTTCCTGATGTAATCGAATCACTGTAACCAATCGAGAACGATCAATGCTGGAAAGGGCACCCACATCTCTACAATGATGGAAGACCAGTAGACTTAATATTTTGTGAGGAGGTTTAGATTCAGGTCTCTTCTAATTAATTACATACATCTGATGTAATGACTAATATGGTTTGGGTCAGCATATTTAATGTTTGACCAACCTAGTCGGTATGGGTGAACTCAGGTCAATAGGTAACCTAATACAAAATATAATCTCCAAAAATGGTCAAATAAGTAAAGATGAGTGGGGATCCTCTCGTTGCTTTCTTTAGACACCAACGAGTTGGCCAAGTCAGACAACGGAACCAATTAAAGAACCACCATCTAAGACTTGCCTTAAACACCAAATTGGTTGATTAGAATCAATTAGGTTAACCTATAGACTCGAGTTCGAACCATTAAGCCAAATTCAGTCTTGACTTAATCAATTCACATTAAATTTGAATCAATTTGACCAACTATAACTAAACTCAATTTTGAGCCCCTTTGACCTAACCCTAACCAACTCTTGATTAGGTTTGATTAACTATTAAAAATCAAAAAAGATTCTCACCTGATCTAATCAATGACCCTACTCATAGTTTAGTCTCTAAACCTAATTTGTTCAATCCATACCCGATGCCCATATTTTATGTATTAAAATTTAGATCTTAAATTCATAATTTTAGATATTATAATTTTAAATTTTAATTCTTAATTAAGTGTATTATGTACATGGATTTAAGTTTAGATCTTGAAATAATTTCTAATCTCAATAATTTATATTGTATCTCATATAATATGATTGTCTACAGAATCTAATCGACTCATCCTGGTGCACAAATCGACTTGTCAAAGTAAGTTGGTATAACACTGAGACAAATAGAAATCTGTAGATCTAACCTACACAATTGAGTTAGCTCATTAGCAAATGAGCTGACCTACTAGATTCTTGAGTTGACTCCAACAAAATAAGTCAACTTACCAAGCATTCGAGCCGACTCAATTGAGAATAAAGTAGACTCCATAGGTATGCCAGTCATAGTTTCATGCAAACAAAACCTAGAGTTTCAGATCTAGGGTTTTGCAAAAATTTAAGTTTTAGATCATGTGTCAAAATAATATATCATATACAATATTTATAAACTAAAATATATAAAATTACATGCATAATCTGATTTAAATCTATAATATGTAATATATATAATTTTTTATTTACTATTCATCTTCACAAAAAATATCACAGTCGGCACCCCTACACATCATAAGAGAAAATCTATCAAATGGGCGAGAGAGGGACATTAATCCCTTCATCTTTCTATGATCGGATGGCCATGGTGATTATTCAAATTCAATTACTAATCTAGTAAGAAATTAATCTAATATATCACATATGTAATCAATTAAAATCAAATATAATTATCTTTCACATGTCAAATATATGAACAATAATATTGAATTTATGCATGTAAGGAAAAATTTCAGCAATCACATTAGATCCAAATTAAACTCTAATTAATATATTTAAATCTAAAACTAATTTTAGATTTGAATAATTTATGATTTATTTTAGATCTAAAATAATTTTAAATCCAAAATAATCCTATAACCATATTATAGCATGCAAAAAATTCAATTCTAATATTAATCAATGTTCTTCATCATTCTAGGACAACCGTTCAGTATAATAAGATTATGCCAGGGTAATATTATTTTAAAATGATGTTGATCATCTTAGTAACCTTCAGATCTGATTTCTATAAATTAGATTTCAAATATGAGGAGTTTTCATATTCATATCAAAACTTATGCTTTGATACCATTGTTAGAAAATGCTATGATTTCGTACATATAGTTTAAAATTTTTTCTAAATCTTATGCAGCAAAAGTAAATAAATTAAAATATTTTTAATTTAAACATATAACATATCTGATCTGAAAACCATAGCTAGAATCTTGACATGAATATGCTACCTTGATCTGAATCTAAAAATAAAACAATCATTAGCAAAATCAAATTGAAGATCAGATCTTCATACCTTCGGATCCTACAGATGTTCAGAGTTCTGATTATAGCCGTGCACACACTCAACCTCTACTGGATATCCATACAAAAATGTTTGATCAAAATACTGAGATAATCGATGTGCTAGCACCATGTAGATCTCGCTCCTCAGCCTTTGATCTACATCTCTTCTTCTAGATCTCGAAGAAGAATATTACTTTACAAACTCTTTTGTGTAGATATGACAGGATCTAAATCAGATCACCAAGAAGGAAAGAAGAACCTTTTCTCTTCTCTTCTTCTCTCTCTTTTTCTCTCTTAGATCTGATCTTAATTAGATCTAGGCATTGGAGATGAAGGGAAGAAAGAAGAGGAGGCATTGAGAAGGACATATGCGGCAAAAAAAAAGGCCTATCACAAATAGCACAGGCCACCCCTTTTTCTTAATTTTTCTCGCACAAAAAGAAACCACTCTCACACCAAAAAGATAAGATCAGATCTTTATCAAAATAGGGTATGTGTGGCATATAATAACAGAAGAAAATAAATTGTATGACCAAGAAAAACTGTGTGAGATCTCTCACGCAATTTCTTAGCACACGCCCCACTTTTTCCAAAGTTTTTGTTGCACAAAAAATTATTTCATGACCCAATCTAATCTGATTAGAAAGTCCTCTTAATAAGGCATCTATTCAAATCATATTTAGATAGTTATCTTAAAGAGAGATAGTTGGCGCCCCTCTTCTCTTCATGTGCGCAAGAAGAAAAGTGTAAGAAAATCATCACCCCTTCTGACTTTGGTTAGCCAAATAGAGAGAGAATCTCAAAGAACCTGAGCTCTATAAGTCATGGTTTATCTAGTTCAAATTGATTCTCTATTAGGTTCAAATCGAGTCCGAATCGAGTCAAATTTGAAAGGCTATCAAGCTTAATCCAATCAATCTTGAAATTCAAATTTGATTTGGATACTTGAACCCAATTAGCAATATATTAAATAAGATCTAATTAAATTAAATTAAATTTAAATTAATTAGCACTTAATCTATAATTTAATCAGTCCCAATAAAATTATAGTATTTATAATTAAATCCCTACACTAACAATTAGCAGCTGCCAAAACTGTAACATTTATAAATTAGTAGTTTTTAAATTTAAACTATCAATTTGATTGATAATTCAAATATGATCTATGCCATTGATTAGATCATGCTCTTTTTGTGTGTGACCTCTCAGATTCTATTCTATTTAGTAGTGACATATACCATGATCTTCATCATAGTATCATCAAAATTCTTTTTGATAGGCTAGAACGATTCCAACTCACCTCAACAAGGATCATTGATCCAAAAATGACCCTAGTAAGTTCCCATGATCCACTAGTGATCTTTAGCAACTTGTAGTGGCAACTTAGTAGAACAGAAAAGATGAATCTCTAGGTGCAGTTATCATGTGATATATGTGAGAAAATTCTGTGCAGGGGTAAAATAGTAATTTTAAAACTTTTTCAAAATCACTATTTTATAGTAAAAATTATTAATTAATTTAATTAATTAATAAAAATTTACCCTACACTAAGATCTAAATATAATATATAGCATGCATACATTTAAATTTGAAATTCGAATTTGAACAGTAAACACTTTACTGTAATGTGTTCAGAACACAATACCTTTGTGCAGGTAGTAGATCGCCGCAATCTGATCACCGTCGGGAGAGTCTGATCATCACGATATAGCCACACAGCATGTCTGGTCTCTGTAGATCGTCCACACAAAGCTTCCAATCTGATCGACTTCACACGAGTGCTAGCTCGTTGTAGAGCCCTTTCGACGGCCAATACTGATCGAACTCCTTCGATCGATGTCTGTCGATTTTTTGGATGCTTTGGATCATCAGCAAACATGCTTGAGAGGATGATGAAGATCTTCCTAAAATTTGGTGGGCTCACGACACTCGTATCTCACCTTCTCACTTTTCGAACCCCAGGCTGAAACCCTGGGGAACTCACTGAAACCCTATGCACATTTTTTTTTTCTTTCTTTTTCTCTCGGAAGGATATTGACCTTCACCTCATGCACAAGGATTTCTCATGCCCAAATTTTCTCTCCAAAAATTTTCTTGCACACGCCCCACTCTTCTCCTCCTTTTAAAACAATGTCAAACATCTTATCCACATGAGAGGATAAAGATGAGTAATTGCACATTTGAATTCAAATCAAATTTTGAATTCAAATGGAAACCAATTTATCCCTATCCACTAAGGGCGTGAGAAGAGGAGGGCATGGCTTAATTTGTGCATGAGTGATTTCATGAGAAACATTTTCTCGTGTAATAAATGGGGCACTAAAAGAGGATAAGGTCAAGGCGCTAAGATTGGTTGCTCATTCAAATTCAAACTTTGTTTTGAATTTGAATGGCCAACCAATCATCCTTATCCACTCATTTGGCATACTAAAGTAGGGCATGAGGAGGGCTTTGCGTGAGAAAAAATTTATGAGAACTTCTTCTCATGAATTCAAATGGGCGCAGTGGAAGTGAGGTGGCGCAGGGAGAATGGGTCAAGGTGGTTTCATTATTTAAACGAACCTAATTGAACCAAATAAGTTAAGCCCAATTAGTCTAATTTAAACCCAACTTAATTAGGCTTAATTAGGCTCAATAAAATCCTAATCAAATCAGGAATTGATTAAGCCCAACCCCTGATCAAATCAGGGACCAAACTATCTCGATGATTAGGTCAACTCTTAACCTAATCGGGTCAAACCCAACAGAATCCAATTCAATTGGACTTGATCCAAAAATAATTACTCAATCAAATTGAGTTAATTAATGATCAAATCACTAATTAAACCTTTCATAAATATTGAGTCCAAATTCGATGGATAATCGGGCATCAGAATTCATCGATATGTAACCCTGATCGAAGAGTCCCAAACCAGTGGGACTCTTGACCCCGGTACCCAAAATGTGTGGGACTCATGATCAGAGAATTTTGATTCTCAATCACAAAGCCTCAGACACGTAGGATTCATAATCCACAAGCATTAGGACTCTTCATTAGCCATCAGATCAAATAGGAACCTCTAATGTGTGTGATCCCGCAGGTTCGAACCTAAGCCGGTAGCACAGGAATCAATTCTTGTACTAATCAAAGTGACCATCTAGCAATGGAACCTGATGATCGGATAGATCGAATAGTCGTAATCGCAACACTCAGAACCTACATGAATATGGTTACTGTATAATTCATCCTTTTGACCTCTGTGTTTAGAATGACTCATGGTTAAACTGTCAACCCTGATTAGATCATCCGAATCGTGCTCAACTCAAACAGTCCTGTGACTCCTCACAAAGACTACCCTGGCCAAGCTTTTGCTAAATTGAAACATGACTATTCACAGCTCCTAAGCTAGAGTGGTCAATCCCATCTTGACACACACACCAACAAGTCAAGTACTTGACTACACCCAGCAGCCTTCCATCACTGAATTAGAAATTCAGGTAGTCCAGTGCCTAAGTGCAATGAGTTGCTTGCAAGTCACCATGGCGGTCTCAGGTCGGAGGGACATTTATACCCATATTCCATCGGAGCAAATCTTGGCAGCAAAAATAGCTCCGGAGTTGGTCACGTTCAGTGCAGATGTACCCTTACATCTCACCTGTATGCCATACCAGTGCCTCCACACTCATTGGTTAAGAAGATAACCAACCTATATGGCACACAACGACCTATGCTTGATAAACGTTGTCATCCTTGGTAACAACGTATCATTTGGTCATGAACAGATTTAAGGACTAAACGACAAATCCTCCTTTGTCGAGTCTAAATAGTCCTAAAGACTGCAACACAACATAGGAGTTCATTAGAAGATGAAACATTTTGTGATGAAAAATACCAAAATAATTTTTATTAATTCATAATTCATGTACATATACAAAAATGAGCACAACCATCAACAGGGTGACGATTGGCTTTGGGACACTATTCCCAACAATCTCCCACTTGGCCTAAAGCCAATCAGTGCAGTATCTAATACCCATCTTCGACTTCTAGTCATCGAACTCCTTCACTGCAATGGCTTTAGTGAAGGGTCGGCCAGGTTCTCCTTTCCGTCGATCTTCTGAAGGTCGACGTCACCTTGATCCATAATTTCTCAGATGAGATGGTAGCGGCGTAGAATATGCTTCGTCCGTTGGTGTGCCTTGGGTTCCTTCGCTTGAGCAATGGCTCCATAGCTGTCACAGTAGAGTAGAACTGGACCAACAAGGGAGGGTGCTACTCCAAGCTCGATGATGAATTTTCTCAGCTACATCGCTTCTTTGGCAGCATCTGATGCAGCGACATACTCTGCCTCGCAAACTGAATCAGCCACTATGTGTTGCTTGGAACTCTTCCAGCAGATAGCCCTACCATTAAGGGTAAAAATAAATCCGACACACTTTTGCTGTCATCGTGATCAGACTGAAAACTAGAGTCTGTAAACCCTATAAGTCTCAAGTCCGATTCACCATAAACAAGCCACTGGTCCTTAGTATTTCTTAAATACTTCAGGATGGTTTTAACAACCTTCCAGTGATTCTCCCCTGGATCAGATTGGTATCTACTCACTACCCCTAGTGAGTATGCCACATCTGGTAGTGTACATGTCATGGCGTACATGATAGATCCCACTGTCGAAGCATATGGAATCCTACCCATATGCTCTCTCTCTTGAGGTGTTGTCGGACAATCCCTTTTCGAGAGAGAAATTTCATGGCCTATCGGTAGATAGCCTTTCTTAGAATTCTCTATGCTGAACCTCTTCGGTATAGTATCTATGTATGTAGACTGGGATAAACCAAGCAACCTTTTAGATCTATCCCTAGGATGTAAGAAGCTTCTCCCAAATCCTTCATGGAGAACTGTGACGACAGCCAAATCTTTATTCCTTGTAATGCAGGGACATCATTCCGATTAAGAGAATATCATCTACATACAATACAAGAAATACCACTACTGGACCATTAGCCCACTTATAAATGCAGGGCTCTCTCCATTCTTAACGAAGCCATACATCTTGATCGTCCTATCAAAACATATGTTCCAACTTGGAATGCCTGCTTAAGTCCATAAATGGACCTCTGTAGTCTACACACCTTAGACTCATCAGTGGATGTGAATCCTTCAGGTTGTATCATATACACCTCTTCATCCAGCTCTCCATTTAGGAAAGCTATCTTCACATCCATCTGTCAGATTTCATAGTCTAGATGGGCAGCTATCGCAAGCATAATCCAAATGGATTTGAGCATTGCCACAGGAGAAAATGTCTCGTCATAGTCTATACCATAACATTGACGATATCCCTTGCAACCAGACGGGCTTTATAGGTTTCCACCTTTCCATCTGCGCCCCTCTTCCTCTTGAAGACCCACTTACACCCTATGGGTTTTAGTCCTTCAGGTGGGTCAACCAATGTCCACACATCGTTGACCTTCATGGACTCCATTTTAGATTTCATGGCCTCTAGCCATTTCTCAGAGTCGGGTCTCTGCATTGCATCCAAGTAGGTGATCGGATCCTCATCATTTTCATCAAGTTTGATAGGATCATCATCTCAGACCAAGAAACCATAGTATCTATCTGGTTGACGTGGTACTCTACCAGATCGCCTTAAGGGTGCTTGAACAATGAGCTCCGAATCTGATCTAATCAAATTCGGTTCAGGTTCAGCAACTTGTGTCGGTTTTTCCACCTGTCGAACTTCATCAAGTTCGTCCTTAGAGGCAACAGTCCCTTCATCAAGAAAATTCTTTTCCAAAAAGATTGCCTTAAGTCTGACAAACACCTTTTGCTCATTAGCCAGGTAGAAATAATATCCTTTGGTCTCTTTTGGGTATCCTATAAAATTACATTTGTCAGACCTAGGTCCTAGCTTGTCCGTAATTAAACGTTTAACATAAGTCGGACACCCCCAAACCCTAAGGTGCGAGAGTACTGGCTTACGTCCTATCCATATCTCATATGGTGTTTTGGTTGCAGACTTACTCGAAACTCTATTTAGAAGGTAACAAGCCGATTCGAGCGCATATCCCCAGAAGGAGATTGACAGACCAGCAAACCCCATCATGGATCGAACTATATCCAACAAGATCCAATTTCTCCTTTCAGATACACCATTATGTTGTGGTGTTCCAGGAGGAGTCCATTGAGAGAGAATCTCATTCTCCCCAAGATATGTCAGAAACTCATTGAAAAGGTATTCACCTCCTCGATCAGATCGAAGAGTTTTAATACACTTTCCAGTTTATTTTTCTACCTCATTTCGAAATAGTTTAAACATTTCAAATGACTCTGACTTATGCTTCATTAAATAGACATACCCATACCTTGATAGGTCATCTGTGAAGGTTATAAAGTAGAAATATCCACCTCTTGCACTTGAGCTCATGGGTCCACATACATCAGAATGTACCAGAGCCAAGAGTTCACTGGCTCGCTCACTTTTTCCAGTAAAAGGTGACTTGGTCATTTTATCAAGAAGATAGGACTCACAGGTTGGAAGTGATTCACAATCACTTACTTCAAAAATTTCTTCTTGAGCCAACCTGTTTATCCTGTTCTTATTGATATGACCTAGCCTACAGTGCCAAAGGTAGACTTCTGACATATTATCTATTCTAGGGTGTTTACCAGAGGTTTGAACCACATTAACAAGTTGTGATAGAAAGTAAATTCTATTATTAGGTTGTCCAACAAACATCGTAACACCATTCAAAATGATATTGCAAATGTTTTCTTTTATTAAAAATTGATAACCGCACATGGCCAAAAGGCCTACAGAAATAATATTTAATAAAAAGCTTGGACAATAGTGACATTCACTCAGAATTAATTTCGAGAATTGATTACAAGGTTCATGATTCCTAATGCTAGAACTAGAACTTTGCTTCCATCTCCAACGTTCAAACTTTGCTTCTATCTCCAACATTCAGGAACCTCTCGCCTTCATCAAATCTCCTACTGACCTACAGACCCTGCATCGAATTGCAAATATGATAAGGGCTTCCGGTATCCAATACCTAGGCAGTAGTGTCACAAATGGAAAAGTTGCAAGGTGTTATCATATAAGTACCTTGCATCTTCTTTGGCCTGTTCGGGTCCAGTGAGGCAATGTATAGAGGACAGTTCCTCTTTCAGTGCCTCTGCTTCTTGCAAAAGAAGCACTCCACCTGGCTCTGATCGGGCTTGCGCTTCTTGGTCTGACCCTGTGCAGATGTCTCGACATGCAGCTGTACCTTCTTATTCTTCTTTTTTTTGTTCTTCTTCCCTTTCTTAAAGGGTCGACAACCAGAAGAAGACCCTCCCACAATATTCACCGACTTCTTATGGAGCTGGTGGTCCTTCTCAAAGTTCTGCAGCAACCCCAACAAGCCATGGTAGTTCACTGCAGGCTTTGTCATTCGAAAATGAGTAAGGAAGGGAAGGAAGAACTTGGGCAGAGAATTAATGATCGCATCCTTATCGAGCTACTCGTGCAGAGAAAAACCCAGTTTACTTAGACACTCAATCATTTCGATCATGTACAGTACATGATCAGTGACTGAGGCTCCATCCCTCATCCGAGCATTGAAAATGGCACAACTAGTTTTGTGCCTTTCAACATCGTCAGACGTGCCAAAAGAGTCGTTCAACATTTGAAGCATCTCCTGTGGCTGGACATTCTCGAACCTCGGCTGAACTCATCATTCATTGCCGCCAGCATTATAAACCGGACGGTGGTGCAGTCGTTGAGCCACTTCTAGCAACTATCTCGGACCGTCCCTCTAGCGTTCAGGGCAGGCTCCTCAGGTGCCGGATCCGTTACTACATAAAGGATCCGCTCATGCTCAAGGATGATTTTTAATTTTCGATACCAGCTATCGAAATTAGGTCCCATGAGCTTGTCATTATCTAATAATGATCGGAGCGACAGGGTAGTGGCCATAGTTGCATAAAGAAAAATCAAACCAATATTAGTACATAAATTATTAAAACTAAAGACTTGGACTTTATTCTAAAGTTTCTCCCCGTATTTTTACGAATTGGTAGCCTCAACCTCCAATTCGAGGAATTACTTTAATTCCTTAGTGGGTACTAGAATCCACACAAACTACACACGAGCCTAACTTTGGTTGGTCAACCCATGTACATCTATGGGTAGGTTCATAACCAGTTGTTTCTCTAAACAACTTCTAGTAATTAATTTTGTCCCAGAACCTAATTAGTAGGCTTTGGCCTCCACTGAAAAAATCTGGTTAGGTCCAAACATTAACATGATTTGATTTGGTGAATCGAACCAATAAATGATCAAGCCTGACTTTGGTCGGCCAACCTAACCACTATCAGAAAGACTCAAACCAAATTATCATACTATGAATGATAATTCCATTAGTCAATAAGCACCAGACCTTTGGGCCTCCAATGATTATTAAACTAATGGACTCATTATCACTCACTTAATGGGAGGCTATGACTTAGTTATCAATAAAAATTAATCATTTTTAGGACCTAATATTTTTTTTTAATAATTTTATTAAAGAATAAATGAGAAGAAAATATCCAGCCAATTTCAATCCTCCCACTGACTTCACCAAGTTAGATTAAAAAGGATTTACTTAAAGCTGGCATTAGGAGCACCTAAATCAGTCAAACTAATTTACCTAATGACATGGGTGAGCCCTAATCACCAAGTGATCTAATCAAAACCTAATTCACCAGGTTAGCCAGGTAAGTGAGATCAGTGGTGGGGATAAGCCATTAACTCGTCAGAGATCGAATCACAGGAGTAGCTCCCGCTTAAAAACCACTGGTCAAACTGCCAAACTTACCTTAGACACCAACCGGTTCATTAGTTTTAATTTGATCAACTTAGTAAATAGGGTTCCACCGCGTAGCCATAAATTAAGTCCATCTTGGTCTAGTTAAAGACATGGACCCATTCAACTACAACTATTGGAGTTGAGTCTAGAGTATCCTTGACCTAATCTAATTCAACTTTTGATTAGATTTGACCAATTACTCTAATTTAGTCCATTTCTTTAAGCTAACCTTAGGTCTAACCCAATTATGGACCTAATCCATCTAACCCATTGACCCACAAGTTTATGCAATTATCTTTGGTCTTAATTCATAATTCTAAACCTACTAGACAATACTTAATTCTTTTAATTAGGTATTTGGGCTGATGGGTCAGGATTTGGCATTTCGAAAATAATTTCAAATTTGAATGGTTTTATTTTCTGTTCACCAAATATGTTGACTCATTACACAAATAGATCAGCACATTTCATAAATAGCAATCCTATTGCTAATTACATAACAGAAAATAACTCAATCAAAATAAATCATGAATATTCCTTTTGCTACTTCATCTGCATGGGATATAATTGCATCGGCACCCCTACCGCCAAAGGAGACCCCATCGAATGGGAAGAGAGGGCCTTTAAACCCTACTTTTCTCCTATGATCGGGCGGCCATGGCAACCAACCCAATTCGATTACTTGCTACTTGGATCAAGTATATCTAAATATACCAATTTCAAAATTTAAATTTCAAATTTCAAATTTTAAATTTTGAATTTTAAATTTCAAACAAATTTTAAATTTCAAATTTTTGAATTTTAAATTTTGAATTTCAAATTTTGAATTTTAAATTTTGAATTTTAAATTTGAAATCTCAACCAAATTTTAAATTTTAAATTTCAAAATTTTGAATTTTAAATTTTTGAATTTTAAATTTCAAATTTTTAAATTTTGAATTTCGAACAACTTTCAAAATTTAAAGTTCAAATTTTAAATTTTAAATTTTAAATTTAAACTTTTAGATTATAACTTAATCTACACATGCAAATATATATATCATATCTAAGAACCCGCTCTGATACCATTTGTGGGAAAATTCAGTGCAGGGGTAAAATGGTAATTTTAAAACTTTTTCAAAATCACTATTTTACAGCAGAAATTATTAATTAATCTAATTAATTAATAAAAATTTATCTTACACTAAGATCTAAATATGATATATAGCATGCATGCATTTAAATTTGAAATTCGAATTTGAACAGTAAACACTTTACTGTAATGTGTTCAGAGCACAATACCTTTGTGCGGGTAGTAGATCGCCGTAATCTGATCACCGTCGAAAGAGTTTGATCATTGTGATGTATCCACACAGCATGTCTGGTCTCTGCGGATCATCCACATGAAGCTTCCGATCTGATCGACTTCACAGGAGTGCTAGCTCGTTGTAGAGCCCTTTCGATGATCGATGCTGATCAAACTTCTTCGATCGATGTCTGCCAATTCTTTAGATGCTCCAAATCATCAGCAGACATGCTTGAGAGGATGATGAAGATCTTCCTGAAATTTGGTGGGCTCACGACACTCGTAGCTCACCTTCTCACTTCCCGAACCCCAGGCTGAAACTCTGGGGAACTCACTGAAACCCTGCGCACCTCTTTTTTTTTTCTTTCTTTTTCTCTCGAAAGGATATTGACCTTCACCTCACACACAAGGATTTCTCACGCCTAGATTTTCTCTCCAAAAATTTTCTTGCACACGCCCCACTCCTCTCCTCCTTTTAAAATAATGTCAAACGTCTTAACCACGTGAGAGGATAAAGATGAGTAATTGCACATTTGAATTCAAATCAAATTTTGAATTCAAATGGAAACCAATTTATCTCTATCCACTAAGGGTGTGAGAAGAGGAGGGCGTGGCTTAATTTGTGCATGAGTGATTTCATGAGAAATATTTTCTCATGTAATAAATGGGGTGCTAAAAGAGGATAAGGTCAAGGCGCTAAGATTGGTTGCTCATTCAAATTCAAACTTTATTTTGAATTTGAATGGCCAACCAATCATCTTTATCCACTCATTTGGCACATTAAAGTAGGATGTGAGGAGGGCTTTGCATGAGGAAAAAATTATGAGAACTTCCTTCTCGTGAATTCAAATGGACGCAGTGGAAGTGAGGTGGCGCAGGGAGAATGGGTCAAGGTGGTTTCATTATTTAAACCAACCTAATTGAACCAAATAAGTTAGGCCCAATTAGACTAATTTAAACCCAACTTAATTAGCTTAATTAGGCTCAATAAAATCCTAATCAAATCAAGAATTGATTAAGCCCAACCCCTAATCAAATCAGGGACCAAACTATCTCGATGATTAGGTCAACTCTTAACCTAATCGGGTCAAACCCAACAGAATCCAATTCAATTGGACTTGATCCAAAAATAATTACTCAATCAAATTGAGTTAATTAATGATCAAATCACTAATTAAACCTTTCATAAATATTGAGTCCAAATTCGATGGATAATCGGGCATCAGAATTCATCGATATGTAACCCTGATCGAAGAGTCCCAAACCAGTGGGACTCTTGACCCCGGTACCCAAAATGTGTGGGACTCATGATCAGAGAATCCTGATTCTCAATCACAGAGCCTCAGACATGTAGGATTCATAGTCCACAAGCATTAGACTCTTCATTAGCCATCAGATCAAATAGAAACCTCTAATGTGTGTGATCCCGTAGGTTCGAACCTAAGCCGGTAGCACAGGAATCAATTCCTGTACTAATCAAAGTGACCATCTAGCAATGGAACCTGATGATCGGATAGATCGAATAGTCGCAATCGCAACACTCAGAACCTACGTGAATATGGTTACTGTATAATTCATCCTTTTGACCTCTGTGTTTAGAATGACTCAGGGTTAAACTGTCAACCCTGATTAGATCATCCGAATCGTGCTCAACTCAAACAGTCCTGTGACTCCTCACAAAGACTATCCTGGCCAAGGTTTTGCTAAATTGAAACACGACTGTACACAGCTCCTAAACTGGAGTAGTCAATCTCATCTTAACACACGCACCGATAAGTCAAGTACTTGACTACACCCAATAGCCTTCCATCACTAAATTAGAAATTCAGGTAGTCCAGTGCCTAAGTGCAGTGAGTTGCTTGTAAGTCACCATGGCGGTCTCAGGTCAGAGGGATATTTATACCCATATTCCATCAGAGCAAATCTTGACAGCAGAAATAGCTCCAGAGTCGGTCACGTTCAGTGCAGATGTACCCTTACATCTCACCTATATGCCATACCAGTGTCTCCACACTCATTAGTTAAGAGGACAACTAACCTATATGGCACACAATGACCTATGCTTGATAAAGGTTGTCGTCCTTGATAACAATGTATCATTTGGTCACGAACAGATTTAAGGACTAAACAATAAATCCTCCTTTATCGAGTCTAACTAGTCCTAAGGACTTCACCACAACATAGGAGTTCATTAGAAGATGAAATATTTTGTGATAAAAAATACCAAAATAATTTTTATTAATTCATAATTCATGTACATATACAAAAATGAGCACAACCGTCAACAGGCTGACGATTGGCTTTGGGACACTATTTCCAACAATATAATCTCTCTATCATGAGCTCCGACTAGACGAAGGTCATGGAGAACTTGTCAAACCCCATTGTCAATTATATACTAGATTAGCTCGACTTGAGTTCATCTACGAATTCTGTAAAAAAATTTTTTCAATATTCACTCTTACTCTGGCCAGAGATTTTTTGAACTCAGTTTTATGAATCATATAGGACTTCTTCTTTTCTACCAAGATTGATAGATTCCATCTAGGTATATCCTACTCCAAATAGTGAACCTAAACTTACAATAGCCAACATACATAACAAGTACCCAAATGGCTAGGGATCAAGGGAATGAGCAATCAAACAAAGTAGCCTCGCTGCGAATAGCCAACACACTGTAGGTCAAAGAACCAGTCACACCACTATAGCATCAAGAAAACCACTGATGAGTAAGTAGATATCCAAGTAATTTCTCATATTGGTCATGCTTAGTTTAAATTATTCTCTAACAACCATCTATACTCTTACCCTAGTATATCTACACTACAGATTGGAGACTCATTTGTCCAAAAGAGAGATGATCTATGCATCGATTTTGAGTGAAAGGATCACTATCCTCCATGACAATCCTTCGATCAGGAGTATTTAAAAATTAACCACTAATAACGTATATCTCAAATTCTCAGTATATTGAGAATATATAAAATCATCTTTATTAATTTCTAAATAAATCATGGACACATATGACATGATTTGTAATAAAGACTGTCCATTAAAAAATATATCTTAAAAAAAAAATGTATCGATCAAGATTGACTTCTAAGGCACACATCTAATATTTGAGCTTCCTAGGGCTCTAAATCAAGAAGAAAAAGGAAGATGAAAAGAGGAAAATAGTTCTTTTCTTGAGTCTCTCTTTTGGATTCTTCTACGACTTAAAAATTTTTATTATTTTTTATATGAGAAAATAAATTAGATCTAATTTTTATTATAAAAAATTAAAGAAGAAAAGCTCTTCTTAAAGGCATGAAAGGAAGAAAGAAAGGTTCTCTCTTATGCATAGGAGAATTGAGAAGAAAGAGTTCTTCTCTTGATCTCTATCGTAGAGATCTCATGTATGGATCTAAGAAGAAAAAGAGAGGGTCTCCTTATTCATCATCTTCTTTATATTTCTCTTAGATTAGCCAACAAAAGGTATCTTCATGATCTAGCAGTCTCGGAGATATCGATCAACACAAGAACTTTGCATGGATACCCGTAGAGGCTAGACATGTATGTGATTGTTGAGCATCAAGAAAAATCCAATATTATAGATTTTGGATGTGATGATCTACTACTGCACTCAGGTATAGAGTTTTAAACTCAATTTATAATTTAGATATGATCTAATATAATATAGATATGATCTATGTTTACTGAATTTTAGATTTCAGATTTACATATATGCATATTAGTTCATGTCAGAGATCCTATATGATAGTTTTAGATTTGATCTATGTTTGCATTGTAAATTAAATTATTTAATTTTTATATATTCTGTTATAAAATTTTAAAAATACATGCACCAAACCACCATGCTGTTGGAAAATATGTCCCACAGTCAATCATTAGATGATTGTGCTCATCTTGTAAACTGTGTATAAATTTTTATTAATAAAAGTTATTTAATATTTTTATTATAAATTGATCATCTTTGAACTCCTGTGTTATAATGAAGTCCTTAGGACTATATATATTAATCGACAAAGGAGGATTTGTTGTTAAGTCCTTAAAATTGTTCATGACCAAATGATACGCTATTACTAAGACGATAGCGATATCAAGTGTAGGTCGTTGTGTGCCATATAAGTTAGTTATCCTCTTAACCAAGGAGTGTGGAGACACTGTTATGGCATGCAGAGAAAATGTAGGAGTATATTCACATCGAACATGATCATGTGCCGAGCACTCTGTTGTCAAGAGTAGCTTGTGAAGGGTATGGGTATAAGTGTCCTTCTGATTTGAGACCACCACGATCACTTATAAGCAACTCATTATACTTTAATATTGGACTATCTGAGTTTCTAATTTAGTGATGAAAGGATACTAGGTGCAGTCAAGTACTTATCAAGTTGGTGTGTAAGTCAAGATGAAATTGACCCCTCTGAATTGGTAGGAGATATGCATTAGTGTATTTTAATTTAGCAAAATCTTGACCAGGATAATCCATGAGATAAATTTGAAAGGTTAAAATATAATGTGATCAACTTAATTAGGATTGACAGTTAAATCATAAGTCACCTTGAGCATTTGGGTCAAAGGAATGAATTATACGGTAACCATACGCTAGTAGGTTCTAGAAGGTTGCTTTGCAACACTTCAACTCACCGGTCGTCAGGTCATCATTGCTAGATGGTTATATTGATTGGTATAGAAAGTTATTCCTATACTATCAGCTTAGATTCAAACCTATTGGGTCAAACGTATTAGAAGATTTGATCAGATCTGATGGCTAAAGAGTCCAATTGGATTGTGACTCTGGTGAAGAGTCCTACTTGGACTAGGACTCTGTGGGAGAGTCTCACTAGGACTGGGACTCTACCATTTGTAAAGAATTAATTAATAATTAGATTAGTAATTGACTCAATTTGATTGAGTAAAGAGCTTTAGAATAAATCTAATTGAATTAGATTCAGTTCGACTCAGATTGGGATTGATATGATCAAACCCGATTATAAAAAAATTTAATCCTAATTCGATTAGGGTTTGAACTCGGCTAATTTCTAATTGGAATGGAAATTTAATGAGATATTTAGATTTTTAATTGGATTAGTTTATTTCTATCAGTTGTTTTAATCTAAATTTGATTTGGATTAGAATTGAATTAGAAATGAAGAGTCCAAGTCAGACTAGGACTCTATCCTTATCTTTTGCACCATATCTGGATCCATGCCAATTTCTTCATGTCTAATTGGATTTGGATTGTGATTTTTGGCATCATGAGAGAGAATCTAATAAAGATAGTTGGTTATAGCTGATGAGTCATAATATTATCTCTTGCCTAATTCAAATGCGATCCGAATTAGATATAAGATGCAGACTAGGAAAGGGATTTTTCATATATAGTAATTATTAGAGCTATATTATTTTTTTTTTATTTTTCTTGAGGAATCCTTTAGTATGTGAGACTTTAAATTTCTTCTCCATATCTTAATAATTTTTTTCAAATTTTTAAAGGTGCCAAAAAGGTGTTTTTGTGTTGATTCATGGCATCCTTTCTTGAAAAGTCTTAATTTCTAGTCTATAAAAAGGGAACCCCTCTCTTGGACATCCCATGATCAATTCTCTTGTAGATTTTTTATTTTCAGAGCCTTTTCTCCTCTCCTCTCTTCCTTCTCTAGATTTTCTATCAGTTTAGAGTATCCAAAGTGCTTGTAGAAGAAGAAAGAGGTCAGCTATCGAAGTTGTTCGCAGACTAGCATCTCCGAGCCCCTGATCTGCACCAGTCATCGTATGGATTTTTTTATAGAGGCCAGATGACTTCATGTGGTTATAAGGATCTGAGGAATACCCTCTCCAATTATTGCATCAGAAGAGATCAAGATCAAAATTTGTTTGATAATAATCTCTAACTTATTTTGATTCCTATGGTAGATCTAATAGTTAGATCTATAATTTTAGCATCGATGAGATCGATGTGATTTTTATTTTAAGATCTAAAATATATATTTTTTATATCAAAGATCTTGATGTGGTAGTCTAAGATTAGATATTATATATATAATTAATATTAAATTATTTAATTTATTATTTTTTCTGTATAAAATTTTAAAATTACTGTACTGCACTATCATAAATTTCTTTCAACTAGTATCAGAGCCAGGTTATTTTGATATGAATTAATATGACTTTAGATCTAATTTTTTATTATTATATCTAATTATTTATGATTTAGATTAGATATAAATTAGTTTATTTTTAGATCTGATTATAATCACCAGGCCGTTCGGTCATAGGAACAAGTAGGGTTTCATGACCCTCTCCTCCCATTCAATGGGGTGCTCTTCATGGTGTATAGGGGTGCCACTGTGAGATCCTATGAAGAAGAAAGTGAAAAGAAAAAACTTACTTTTTTATAAAATCTTAGATCTTGAAACCCTAGGTGCTGTTGTATGTGATGCAAGTTGCGAAGATAATTAGTTACATCTAATCTTATTTAGTCAAAATTATTTTGATCTAAAATCATAAAAAATTTAGATTTGATCTAAAAGATTTTATGACTTGATGTAAAAAATTTACATATAAAATTATTTTTAAAACCTTAACTATGTTGATGTAAAACTTAATTGAGAATTAAGTATCAAGCTGATTGGATCTAGAATTATGATTTAGATCTAATGACATTACATAAAACATGGAGCATGGGTTAGCTTAAATCAGGTCCTTCTCTTTAATTAAGTTAAATCTAAGGTTATAATCAAAGAATTGATTGACCATATAGAGAAATTGATTAAGTCTAATCAAATATTGAATTAGATTAATCAGAATTTCTCTAGTACAATAGTTGTAGATGGTCAAGTCCATGTCTTTGATTAGACCAAATGGATCTTGATTGTAGCTCAGTGGTTGAACACAAACCATTAGGTTGATCAAATTAAACTAGTTAACCAATTGGTGTCTAAGGTAAGTTTGGCATTTCGACCGGTGGTTTTTAATTAGGAGCGGCTTATCTGGCCATTTCGATGGTGTCTAAGGCAAGCTTAGCAGACCCTCCCACTGATCTCATTTACTTAGCCAATTTGGTGAACTAGATTTTGATTAGATCACTAAGTAATTCGAGTTAGCCCATGCTATTAAGGTTGATCAGTATGACTGATCTAGGTGCTAGTTCAATCAGCATGACCTAACTCGATTCAGTGACTTGGTGAAGTCAGTGGAAGGATTATGGTCTACTGATTGATCTTTTCTTCTCTTCTCTCTTCTCTAAATTGATTAAATCCTCTAAATTATTAGATTCCTAAAATGAGCTAGTTATGGTGATAACTAGATCATAGGCTTCCATTAAGGTGAGTGATAATGGGTCCATTATTTCTAACTGACATTGCAGGCACCATCCGTCTGATGTTCTCTCTGAATGATAGAATTATCATTCATCATATGATGACTCTGATGAACTATCTGATGATGGTTGGGTTGATCGAGCCATCCTCAGGCTTGATCACTCATTAGATAGAATTACTGAGTAGGTTCATGTTAATGGTTTGACCTAACTGAAACTTTTAGTGGAGGCCCATCGCCTACTGAAATAAAATCTGGGGCTAAATTAAATACTAGAAGTTATTTGGAGAAACAATTGGTTGAGAACCTACCCATAGGTGCATATGGATTGATCGAGCCATCCTCGGGCCTATATGTAGTTTGTGTAGATTCTAGTACCCACTAAGAAATTAAGATAATTCTTCGAATTGGAGGTAGAGGTTATCAATTCATATAAAACAGTGAGAGGACCTTTAGACTAAAGTCTAAGTCTTTAGGATTAATAAATTTATATACTAATTAGGCTTTGTTTTTTTTTGTGTGTGCAGATATGGCCTCAAACTTGTCACTCTGATCACTGTTGGACAGTGAGAAGCTTACCGAATCAAATTTCAATAATTGGTATCAAAAATTAAAGATTATCTTGGAGTACGAGTGGATCCTTTATGTGATAATGGATCCAACAGCTGAGGAGCCTGCTCCTAATACCCAAGGGGCGATCGAGATACTTATTTGAAGTGGCTCAACGACCGCACCATGGTTCATTGCATCATGCGGGCCTCCATGAACGATGAGTTCAGCTAGAAATTTGAAGAAGCTCAGTTAGAGAAAATACTTCAAGTGTTGAGGGATTCCTTTGGTACTCCTGATGATGTTGAGCAGCACAAGACTAGTTGCATCATTTTTAATGTCCGAATGAGGGAGGGTGCATCTACTACCGATCATGTATTGTACATGATTAAGCAGATTGAAAAATTGAGCAAACTCAGCTTTTCTTTGCATGAATAGCTGGGGAAAGATACAATCCTACACTCTCTTCCCAAGTCCTACCTGTCATTCCTCAATCATTTCAAAATAACGAAGCCTATAGTCAACTACCACCGTCTGTTAGGATTGCTACAGACTTTAGAGAAAGATCACCAGCTCCACAAGGAGCTAGTTAATCTAGTGGGAGGATCTTTTTTGGGTAGTCATCATCCCTTTAAAAAAGAGAAAAAGAAGAAGAATAAGAAGGTTCCTGGAGATGGGAGTCAGTCTCAGAAACTCAAGTTCAAGACTGTTGGAAAAGGTGCAGGATTTCATGCATGAATTTCAAAACTTTTTTGAAATATAACACAGCAAAATATGTAAATTAAATAATTTAATCTATAAATGTATGTAATAAAATTACTAAACCCTACAATTATGATCTATAACATGTCATATTGCATTTATAAATTAGAAAATAAAAGATTTGGTATTGATCAAATCAATACCTTAGATCTGAAATAATTTCAGATCTAAAATCTAGATCATATTTAGATAAAAGAAGAGATCAGATCTCTTACCTTCATGCGGGCCGAGAACTCCATGGTTGATTTTTTTTATTGTCTTTGGAGCCACACACGCATCTGGCCTCTACAGGTGATCCACACAAGGCTGCAACAAAATCGAAGGTTCGTCGAACAAAGATCCGCTCGAAGTGCTAGCTTCTTACAGATCCCTCCAGATGGTTAATCTAAAATATTCTTCAGATCTCTTGGACATTCCAAGAGATGAGAAATATAAGGAAGAAAAGGAAGAAGTCAAACCTTTTGACCTCTCTAAAATCAAAATTAATATTTAATAGAAAAGGGTCTGAAGAGAAGACAGATCTTCTCCTTCAGTACATCAACAATTGATATCCTGAAAATATCTCTATGCTAGGACATGAGAAAACCTTCTTCTCTTGATATTTTTTAGTTTTCAAATCTTATGATATCTAATTTTTCTTATAGAAAAAATCTCATGATTTATGGAGAAGAACGGTTCTAAAAGAAACCTTAAGAAAAGACCTTCTTTTCTTCTTCTTCTTCCATCAGAACATGATCATATCATGTCCAAAATAAGATCACCATGCTCCAACTCTTTGGAGCATGAATTCACCATGCCATCCCTCTTTCTTTTTCAGATTTTTTATCATATAAAAAAATATAAAATAAAGAGATATTAATATGAAAGGAAAAACAATAAGAGAAGACAATCTTCTCTCTTACCTTTCTCTCTACAAGACATCAACCATTGATCTCTTGATTGAATAATTTTCTCCAAGGATTTTGGCACCTCAAACCACCCATGTAATCTTTATTTCTCTCTTATATTTTTATCACATAAAAACATAAAAACAAAGAGAAAAAAATAAGAAAGAAAACCAATAAGAGAAGACAATCTTCTCTCTTACCTTTCTTCTCTACAAGACATCAACTTTTGATCTCTTGTTAGAGGACTCTTCTATATGGATTTTGGTGCCTTGAACCTCTCAGGTCTTTCTTGTTCTCCTCTAATATTTCTCTCAATTTTTCATAAATTTTTGACTCCTATATCATGGCATATGGGGTGGCCTCCTTTTATATGGCAGACTAGGTCATAAGACCTAGTCTAACAAGGAGTCCTTGGGGCATCCAACTCTTGGACGCCCCTTATCTCATTTATTTCATGGATAGCATGAAAATAATCACAAAAGGGGCAACAAAATGGAAGATAAACATGGGGGAAGTTTGCACAAGAGAGGGAGGAAAGAGTCCTTGTGAAGAGGGACTCTTTCAAAAAGAGAAATAGGCTAAACAACTTTCCACAATGAACCAAATTAATTTTCATATTGAACCAGATCAAATCTGATTCAAATATCTAAAATAAGTGGGATGAGATTATTTCTCTTAAATATAAAAATTATAGAAAAATTATCTGAAATTAATTAGTGGGCGTGGGCTTTGATTTTCTTAGGTGGCACAAGAGAAGATGGAATCCTAGTCTAACTAGGATTCTTATTTAGATTAGGTCAAATGCTTTGAACTCAATTTAAATTAATTGTAACCTAATTAATGATGATCTTAGTTCAACTAGAATTTCAATTAAATCAAATTAAATCATTTTTAATTTAAATCCTAACTTAATTAGGAATTAGGTGCATACAAGTCCTAGTCAAACAGGGACTTGTTCTCCCTTGCAACTGGCTTATCCAATAAACCAATTAGACTTAATCCAATTAAATCCAAACTAATTTTAATTGAATCATATTCAATTAGACTTGATCTTAGCTTAATTTCTCAATCAGATTGAGTCAATAGCATTCCAATTGCTAATTATCCTTCTGCAACACATGCATTAGGTCAAACATCAATCACATTGATTGTTTAACCTTAGAACGATTCTCAATCATCGATTAACCATCTGATTAGGTTACAACATCTTATGTGTGTGACCTTATAGATTTGAATCTAAGCTGGTAGCATAGAAATCAATTACTGTACCAGTTAAAGAAACCATCTTATAATGGTTCCCGACATCCAGATAGGTCGAATATATGCAAAGCAACATTCTAAGAACCCTGACCCATGGTTATCATATAATTCATCTTTTTGACCAATAATGCTCAAGACGACTTTGAGTATGCTGTCAATCACTCATACAAGTTATCTCTATTGTGTCTTCATTTTTGCATATCTCGTGACTCCTCACGAGGATTACCCAGGCCTAGGTTTTGCTAAATTGAAACACAGCGAGACATTCTCTTTCTGAAGTTAATCAGGAGTGGTCAATCCTATCTTAACTCACACACCAACTTCACAAATACTTGACTGCACCCAAAAACTTTTTGAACCTATATTAAAAATACAGGCAGTCTAGCACCAAAGCACAGTGAGTTGCTTACAAGTCACCGTGGTGATCGCAGGTCGGAGGGACACTTATACCCATTGGTCTTAGTTAACTACTCTTGACAATAGAGTGTTACATTGGTCACATTCAATATAGATGTACTCCTACATCTCACCTGGATGCCATACCAGTGTCTCCACACCAGTTGGTTACGAGGACAACCAACGCATATGGCATCAGTGACCTATACTTGATAAGTTATCGTCCTTGTTAATAACTTATCATTTGATCGTAAACAATTTAAGAACCATCTAATAAATCCTCCTTTATCGATTGATTGTGGTTCTAAGGACTTCATCATAATTTAGAAGTTCATTTAAGGAAGATAAAACTTTTATGATGAACCTGCCAAATAACTATTATTATTAGATAATTCATATACTAATTCCAATCATCTGCTACTTAGATGATAGGCTTTAGGATATATTTTTCAACAACTCTCACTTGTACTAAAGTCAATCAGAATGATATCAAATATCCTATCTTTCACTTGAGTTCGTAGAACTTCCTAATTCTGAGACCTCAGTAAATAGGTCGGTCAAGTTCTCCTTTTTCATCGATCTTCCAAAGATCGATGTCACTCTGATCTAAAATCAAAAGTGATAGCAATACAGAGTATGCTGGTCCTTCAGTTCTTTAGCCAGAATTATGACTCCAGTGCTACGATAAGACTGGACCATCAGTGGAAGGTGCCACTCCCAACCTGCTAATGAAGCTCAGCAACTACACAGCTTACATGGCAGCATCATATGCTACAATGTTCTCTATATCACTAACTTAGTAGGCTAAAGTATCCTGTTTGGAACCTTTCCAGCAGATTGCTCCTACAATTAGGGTATGATCTGATACTTTTTTGTTGTCATCTTGATCTGACTAAAATCGAAACATCCATATGTTTAAAGTTAGTATTTCCATATTTGAGTCATTGGACCTTAGTATTTCCTAAATACTTAAGGATTGTCAATACAGTCTTCTAGTGGTTCTTACTTAGATCAGACTGGTATCCACTACAATTAGTGAGTATACCATATCTGGTCTTGTACATGGAGAAATTAGATGACACCCAAACTTTTATTCTTTGCAATGCTGGAATGTCATTCTCGATTAAGAGAATTTCATCCACAAGCAATACAAGGAATAACACTACAGAACATTTTGCCCACTTATAAATGCAGGGTTCTTCTTTGTTCATAACAAAGAAATATGTTCAAAACATATGTTCTAACTCTGGGATAAGAGTGAAAATGGGCTTTATAGGTCTCCACCTTTCCATCTGTGCTACTCTGATCCTTTTCAAAAATCCATTCACACCCAATAGGTTTTATTCCTTTAGATGAATCATCTAGTGTCCATACACTATTGATTTTCATGGACTTCAATTTGGATTTAATGGCTCCAAGCCACTTCTCAGAGTTAGACCACTGCATTGCATTTACTTTAATGGGCTCCGAGTTTTATCTAATCAAATTCGATTCTGTTGGTTTACTAGATTATGTCGGTTCATTTTCTACCAGTCAAACTTTCAAGTTTAACTTGATAGGCATCAGTTCCTTTTCTAAGGAACTCCTTTCCAAAAGGAATGCCCTACTGCTGATGAGAATCTTATGTTCTTCAGCATGATAGAATTAGTAACCCTTAAACACCTATTGGACTATGAACCAAGTTTATCTTTATGCAAACCTTTGACACAGGCCAATCAACTCCAAACCCAAAGGTGATAGAGTCTAGATCTATGCCCGATCCATATCTCATATGGAATCTACACAACAGACTTACTCAGTATATTTTTAGAGCAAAATAAGTAATCACCCAAGAGCACAATCCTGAAACAGGCAGATTAGTGAACCCTATCATGGATTGAATCATGTCTAACACAGTTCAACTTCTCTTTTCAGATACACTGTGTTCTGAAAAAGAATCCACTAAGAGAGAATCCAATTCTCTCCTAAATATGTTATCCTTTTCATCGTTTGAATCATTTGAACATTTCAAATGATTTGGCCAGATGCACCCATGCCCAGATAGATTGTCTATAATGAAATATTAATATCTTTCTCTGGTACTTAAGTTCACAGGTCTACATACATCACTATGTATGAGACTTAAAACTTTATCAGCTCCTTCACCTTTTCCATTAAAAAGTGACTTTGTTATCTTTCCAAGAAGATAAGACTCACAGGCAATCAATGATTCACAATCATTGATGTCGAGATTTTCCTCTCAAGCTAACCTGTTTATCCTGTTCTTGTCAAGATGACTAAGCCTATAATGCCAAAGATAGACATTCATGACATTATCTAACTTAGGTGTGTACATTACACTTAACAGGCTATGTAAATATCATTTTCTTATTGTCCATATATTATTGTAACATTATTCATAATAATACCACAATAATCTTCCTTTATGAATGATGATCATTTTTAGCCAAAAGGCCAACAAAGATTATAAACAATGGACAATAGTAATAATTACTTTAAATGACAATATTTGAAAATAAGCTCTACAATTTCTAAAGTTAGGATTGGAATAAGACTTCCATCTCTAACATTCAAAAATTTCTCACCATTTTCAAACATTCCACTTACTAGCAACAAATTGAATAAGACCATCGGTATCTAATACCTAGGTAGTAGAATTACATAAAGAAACTTTAAGGTGTTATCATATAATATCCTTGATGAGAAACTCTTGCTCCTTTCTCTTGTTCAGCATATTATGGTCAAGGGATGCAAGACAATTCTTCTTCCATGACCCTGTGCTTTTGTCTGATTTGGATCAATTTTGGACTAATTATTTTGACTAGACTAAGAAGCCCCAATACGAACCCATTCATACTGCTGAACCAAATTCAACTTTCGATACTAATTAACGAAGTTGGATTTCATAAGTCATCACTGTCTAACAGTGATTGAAGTAATTAAGGTTTAGCCTTATTTTGAGAAAAGAGAACAATGACCTAATGTATATGAATTATTTTAAGCCTAGAGACTTGGACTTTAGTCTCAAGGTTCTCCCACTATTTTATTCAAATTGGTAGCCTCTAGCTCAATTCAAAAAATTACTTTAATTTCCTAGTAGGTACTAGAATCCACATAGACTACACACAAGCCCGACTTTGGTCGGCCAGCCCATGTGCATCTACAGGTAGGTTCATTAACTAATTATTTCTCCAAACAACTTCTAGTAATTTAATTTTACCCCAGAAATCTAATCAGTAGGTTTTGGCCTCCACTGTAAGGATCCAGTTAGGTCCAACCATTAATATGACCATACTTGGTGCATCTAACCAACAAATGATTAAGCCCAACTTTGATTGGCTAACCTAACCACCATTAGAGAGACACATCCAAGTCATCATATGATGAGTGATAATTCTATTAGTCAACAAGCACCAGACCTTTGGGTCTGCAATGATTATTGAGTTAATGGACTCATTATCAAACACCTTAATGAGAGGCTATGACTCAGTTATCTTCATAACTTTATCATTTTAAGGACCTAATAATTTTAGAAGATTTAAAATTATCAGTGATTTAAGGATAGAAAAGACATGGACCAATTCGCTCCCACTGACTTCATCAAGTCAAGTCCTCCCACTGACTTCATTAAGTCAAGTCCTCCCACTGACTTCTCAAGTCATTAACAAGGACTATGATCAAATTTGGTCCATGGGCACCTAGATCAGTCTCACTGAATGAAATCAGACTCTCTGATTTTCTATGTGACATGGGTTAGCACGAATCAATGAGCAACCTAATTAAGACCTGATTAACCATATTGGCCAAGTAAGTATGATCGATGGGAGGGACTGCCAATGCTTGCCTTAGACACCATAAGAAATGGCCAGGTAAGTGTGCTCCCAATTAAAAACCACCAGTCAAGTTTACCTTAGACACCAACTGGTTTATCAATTTTATTTGATCTGCCTAAAGACTCGGACTCAGCAGCTGAGCCACGATCAGTGTCCATTTGTTAGATATATGGACTTTGATCAACTACAACTATTGAAGTGATCTATAGAAATGACCTAATCCTAATTAACTTTTAATTAGGTTTGATCAATTTCTTAACTTAGTCTATATTTAATCTAACCCTAGGTCTAACCCAGTTAATGATCTGATCAAAGCTAACCCATTACCCTTTAACCCATGTTTTATGAAATTATCTTAGGATCTTTAAATCACAAACCTAAATCTTAAACAATCACTTAATTCTTTTAATTAAGTTCATAGCTGAGGGTTGGGGTTTGACATTTTGAAAAATATTTTCAACTTTTGAAAGGTTTAATACAATCTAGTGTTGTTTCACTAAATAGGTCGACTCATTTCAAAAGTGGGTCGGCTTATTTTACAAATAAATACTAATAATTAAAATCAGTCAGAAATATAATTCAGTCAACTTTTCAATCGAGCTAGCATGCTGGTTGAGCTGGCTTGCTGGTCGAGCTAGCCCGATCAGCAAATAGAACCTTCGCAAGATCCTATTCTAGGCTAATAATTTTAATCTATGTATATTACATAAAAATTCATGTATTAAAATAGACTTAATCTAAAACATTCATGACAAGATTTATTTAAACTCTTTTAAATTTTCTAGATCGCAATGTACCAGGACAACCTTTGCACTGTAAGGGATAAACCTTACAGCAGGACAATCTACAGTCCGTGTGATCATTATTTTATTTTTTAAATTTATTTTAATCTAATTATGAACATATTATAAAAGAATCTGAATGCTCTGATACCATGTTGGAAAAGGTGTAGGGTTTCATGCATGAATTTCAAAATATTTTTAAAATATAACACAGCGGAACATGTAAATTAAATAATTTAATCTACAAATGCATGCAATCAAATTACTAAACCCTACAATTAGGATCTATAATATATCATATTATATTTATAGATCAGAAAATAAAAGATTTGGTATTGATCAAATCAATACCCTAGATTTGAAACAGTTTCAGATTTAAAACTTAGATCATATCTAGATAAAAGAAGAGATCAGATCTCTTACCTTCATGCAGGTCAAAAACTCCATGATTAATTTTTTTTGTTTCCTTTAGAGCCACACACGTGTCCAGTCTCTACAGGTGATCCACACGAGACTGCAACAAAATCGAAGGTTCATCGAATGAAGATCCGCTCGAAGTGCTAGCTCCTTGCAGATCCCTCCGGATGGTTCATCTAAAAATATTCTTCGGATCTCTTGGACATTCCAAGAGATGAAAAATATGAGGAGGAATAAGAGTGAAGTCAAACCTTTTGATCTCCATAAAATCAAAATTAATTTTTAATAGAAAAGAGTCCGAAGAGAAGACAGATCTTCTCCTTCAGTACATCAACAATTGATATCCTGAAAATATCTCTATGCTAGGATAAGAGAAGACCTTCTTCTCTTGATATTTTTAGTTTTCAGATCTTATGTTATCTAATTTTTCTCATAGAAAAAATCTCATGATTTATGGAGAAGAAGGGTTCTAAAAGAAACCTTAAGAAAAGACCTTCTTTTCTTCTTCTTCTTCCATCAGAACATGATCATATCATGTCCAAAATAAGATCACCATGCTCCAACTCTTTGGAGAATGAATTCACCATGCCATTCCTCTTTCTCTTTCAAATTTTTTATTATATAAAAAAATATAAAACAAAGATATATTAATATGAAAAGAAAAATAATAAGAGAAGACAATCTTCTCTCTTACCTTTCTCTCTACAAGACATCAACCTTTGATCTCTTGATTGAAGAATTTCCTCCAAGGATTTTGGCACCTCAAACCACCCATGTAATCTTTCTTTCTCTCTCATATTTTTATTACATAAAAATACAAAAACAAAGAGAAAAAAATAAGATAGAAAACCAATAAGAGAAGACAATCTTCTCTCTTACCTTTCTTCTCTACAAGACACCAACTTTTGATCTCTTGTTAGAGGACTCTCCTCCATGGATTTTGGTACCTCAAACCTCTCAGGTCTTTCTCATTCTCCTCTGGTATTTCTCACAATTTTCTACAAATTTTTGACTCCTATATCATGGCATATGGGGTGGCCTCCTTTTATATGGCAGATTAGGTCATAAGACCTAGTCTAACAAGGAGTCCTTGGGGTGTCCGACTCTTGGACGCCCCTTATCTCATTTATTTTTGGATGCCCCTTATCTCATTTATTTTATGAATAGCATGAAAATAATCACAAAAGAGGCAACAAAAAGGAGGATGAACATGGGAGAAGTTGGCGCAAGAGAGGGAGGGAAGAGTCCTTTTGAAGAGAGACTCTTTCAAAAAGAGAAATAGGCTAAACCACTTTCTACAATGAACCAAATTAATTTTTATATTGAATCAGATCAAATATAATTCAAATCTTTAAAATAAGTAGTGTGAGATTACTTTCTTTAAATATAAAAATCATAGAGAAATTATCTAGAATTAATTAGTGGGCGTGGGTTTTAATTTTATTAGGTGGTGCAAGAGAAGATGGAATCCTAGTCTAACTAGGATTCTTATTTAGATTAGGTCAAATACTTTGAACCCTGTTCGGTATAAAATATCACCCAGCCGAAGTTCGTGTCAGGAGTGACCCCTCGGGGATTCTACCGGCATCCAACTGGCAGGGCGACTTCAATTGCAGGAAGACTCCATCCGGACTCCTACGAGAGCCAGACTTCGTCCCTGACTCCGGCTACAGGAAGACTCAGTCCGGACTCCTACGGGAGTCAGACTTCATCCCCGACTTCAATTGCAGGTAGACTCCATTCGGACTCCTACGGGAGCCAGACTTCATCCCCGACTTCAATTGCAGGAAGACTCTATCCGGACTCCTACGGGAGCCGGACTTAATCCCCGACTTCAATTGCAGGTAGACTCCGTCCGGACTCCTACGGGAGCTGGACTTCATCCCCGACTCTGGCTGTAGGAAGACTCCGTCCGGACTCCTACGGGAGCTGGACTTCGTCCCCAACTTCAATTGCAGGTAGACTCCGTCCGGACTCCTACGGAAGCCAGACTTCGTCCCCGACTTCAATTGCAGGAAGACTCTGTCCGGACTCCTACCGGAGCCAGACTTCATCCCGACTTCAATTGCAGGTAGACTCCGTCCGAACTCCTACGGGAGCCGGACTTTTCCCTGACTTCAATTTAGGAAGACTCCGTCCGGACTCCTACGGGAGCCGGACTTCATCCCCGAGTTAATTACAAGTAGACTCCGTCCGGACTCCTACGGGAGTCAGACTTCATCCCCGACTTCGGCTGCAGGAAGACTCCGTCCGGACTCCTACGGGAGCTGGACTTCATCCCCGACTCTAACTGCAGGAAGACTTCGTCGGACTCCTACGGGAGCCAGACTTCGTCTACAGAAAGCCTCTGATTGGGCTCCTACAGCAAATGGCCCTCGCCTATAGTACTAACACTCAAGGCACCCAATGGTAGATGGCCCGCCAGCAACATCCGAGTTCCTTTCAGATGGATAACTTGTTGGGAATAGTGTCCCAAAGCCAATCGTCAGCCTGTTGACGGTTGTGCTCCTTTTGTATTAGTACATGAATTATAAATAAATAAAAGTTATTTTGGTATTTTTTCATCATAAATGTTTCATCTTCTAATGAACTCCTGTGTTGTGGTGAAGTCCTTGGGACTATTTAGACTCGACAAAGGAGGATTTGTCGCTTAGTCCTTAAACATGTTCGCAACCAAATGATACGTTGTTACCAAGGACGACAACATTTATCGAGCATAGGTCGTTGTGTGCCATATGGGTTGGTTGTCCTCATAACAAAGAGTGTGGAGACACTGGTATGGCATACAGATGAGATGTAATGGTACATCTGCACTGAACGTGACCAACTCCAGAGCTATTTCTGCTGTCAAGATTTGCTCCGATGGGATATGGGTATAAATGTCCCTCCGACCTGAGACCGCCATGGTGACTTGCAAGCAACTCACTGCACTTAGGCACTGGACTACCTGAATTTCTAATTCAATGATGGAAGACTGCTGGGTGTAGTCAAGTACTTGACTTGTCGGTGCGTGTGTCAAGATGGGATTGACCACTCCAGTTTAGGAGCTATGTACAGTCGTGTTTCAATTTAGCAAAATCTTGGCCAGGATAGTCCTAGTGAGGAGTCACAGGACTAATTGAGTTGAGCACGATTCGGATGATATCATCAGGGTTGACAGTTTAACCCTGAGTCATCCTAAACACAGGGGTCAAAAGGGATGAATTATACGATAACCATATTCACATAGGTTCTGAATGTTGTGATTACGATTATTTGACCTATCTGGTCATCGGGTACCATTGCTAGATGGTCACTTCGATTAGTACAGGAATTGGTTCCTGTGCTACCGGCTTAGGTTCGAACCTGCGGGGTCACACACATTAGTGGTTCCTTTCTGATCAGATGGCTGATTATGAGTCTTATGTGTCTGGGACTCTATGATTGAGAATTAGGATTCTCTGATCATGAGTTCACACATTTTGGGTACCGGGGTCAAAATTTTGAATTTGAAATTTAAACTCTTTGATCAGGGTTTCATATCGATGGTCTCTGATGCCTGATTGCCCATCGGATTTGGACTCAATATTTATGAGAGATTTAATTAGTGATTTGATCACTAATTAACTCAATTTGATTGGGTAATTATTTTTGGATCAAGTCCAATTGAATTGGATTCAGTTTGGATTGACCCGATTAGGTTAAATGTTGACCTAATCGCTAAGGTGGTTTAGTCCCTGATTTGATTAGGGTTAGGTTTAGTTAATTTTTGATTTGATTAAGATTTTATTGAGCCTAATTAAGCCTAATTAAGTTAGATTTAATTTATTCTAATTGTGCTTAACCTATTTAGATTAGGTTGGCTCAATTAGGTTCAAACCACCTTGACTTTTCTCCCTGCGCCACCTCACTTCTTCTATGCATATTTAAATTCATGAGAAGCAACATCTCATGAATTTTCTCCACCAGAACCCATCCCATGCCCACCCTTGTGTACCAAATATCTGGATAAAAATAAGTTGGTTGGCCATTCAAATTCAAAAGAAAGTTTGAATTTGAATGAGCAACCAACTAATCCATGCGCCATGGTCTTATCTTGTGCGCCCCATATTTTACATGAGAAAATGTTTCTCGTGTAAACTCTCCATGCACAAATCAACTCACACCCCTTCTCTTCTCATGCACAAGTGGATAGGGATGAGTTGGTTTTGCATTTGAATTCAAATTTGATTTGAATTTAAATGTGCAACCACTTATCTTTATCCTCTCATGCAGATAAGACAGTTCGATGTTATTTTAAAAAGAGGAAAAAGGTGGGACGTGCATAAAATTTTAGGAGAGAAACTTTGGGGCGTGTGGAAAGTTTATGTGTAAGGTGAAGGTCCAAAACCTTTCGAGAGAAAAAAAAAGAAAAGAAAGAAAATTGAGCGCAGGGTTTCTAGTGTGTACCCTAGGGTTTCTACCTAGGGTTTGGGAAGTGAGATTGGTGTGCCACGAGTGTCGTGAGTCTACCAAATTTTAGGGAGAGATCCATCAGCCTCTCAAGCAACCGTGCAAATGATCCAGAGATCCGAAGAGTCGGCACACATTGATCGAAGGAGTTCGATCAACATCTGCCATAAAAAAGGTGTAATCATGAACTAGCATTCGTGAGGAGCTGATCAGATGGAAGCTTCGTGTGGATGATCCACAAGGTCAGATATTTATGTGGCTATGATGTGACGATCAGAGCTCCCGACGGTGATCAGATTGTGGTGATCGACTACCCGCAAAAGGTGATGTGTTCTGAACACAGTACTGTAAAAGGTTTACTGATTCAAATTTGAATTTCAAATTTAAATCCATGCTTTGTATCATATTTAGATCCTAGTGTAGGGTTAATTAGTATTAATTAATGAGATTAATTAATAATTTTACTGTAAAATAGTAATTTTGAAAAAGTTTTAAAATCACCATTTTGCCCCTGCACTAAATTTTTGCTACAAATGGTATCAGAGCATGGTTCTAGAATATGATATACATATGCATGCATAGATTAAGGTGTAATCTATAAGTTTAAATTTAAAATTCAAAATTCAAAATTTAAAATTCAAAAAAAATTGAAATTTGAAATTTGTTAGACGTTTCAAATTTGAAATTCAAAATTTGAAATTTGAAATTTGGTTGAAATCTCAAATTTAAAATTGAAATTTGAAATTCAAAATTTAAAATTTGAAATTCAAAATTCAAAATTTAAAATTCAAAGATTTGAAATTCAAAATTTAAATTTGGTTGAAATCTCAAATTTGAAATTTAAAATTTGAAATTCAAAATTTAAATTTTGAAATTGGTATATTTAGATATACTTGATCCAAGTAGCAAGTAATCTAATTGGATTGGTTGCCATGGCCGTCCAGTCATAGGAGAAAAGTAGGGTTTAAAGGCCCTCTCTTCCCATTCGATGGGATCTCCTATGGTGGTAGGGGTGCCGATGCAATTATATCCCATGTCGATGAAGCAGCGAAAGGACTTAATTATAAAATTTATCATGAATGTGTTAGATTAGATCTAAAAAAAATTTATGATTTATTTTGAGTTATTTTCTGTTATGAAATGAGCAATAGGATTGCTGTTTATAAATTGTCCTGACCCGTTTGTGAAATGAGTCAACACATTTGGTGAACAAAAAATAAAATCTTTCAAAATTTGAAAATTGTTTTTGAAATGCCAAACCTGACCCATCAGCCCAAGTACTTAATTAAAAGAATTAAGTATTATCTAGTAGGTCTAGAATTATGAATTAAGACCTAAAACAATTGTATAAACTTGTGGGTCAATGGGTTAGATGAATTAGGTCCATAATTGGGTTAGACCTAAGGTTAGCTTAAAAAATGGACTAAATGGAGTAATTGGTCAAATCTAATCAAAAGTTGAATTAGATTAGGTCAAGGATACTCTAGACTCAACTTCAATAGTTGTAGTTGAATGGGTCCATGTCTTTAACTAGACCAAGATGGACTTAATTCATGGCTACGTGGTGGAGCCCTATTTACTAAGTTGATCAAAATTAAAACTAATGAACCGGTTGGTGTCTAAGGTAAGTTCGGCAGTTTTGACAGTGGTTCTTAAGCGGAAGCTACTCGCATTGATTTGACCATTGACGAGTTAATGGCAAATCCCCACCACGATCTCACTTACCTGGCCAATCTAGTAAGTTAGATTTTGATTAGATCACTTGGTGATTAGAGCTCATCCATGTCATTAGGTAAATCAGTGTGACTAATTTAGGTGCTCCTAATGTCAGCTTTAATTAAATCCTTTTTTAATCTGACTTGGTGAAGTCAGTGGGAGGATTGAAATTGGCTGGATGATTTCTTCTCTACTATTCTTTAATAAAATCTCAAAATTATTAGGTCCCTAAAATGATTAAGTTATAATGATAACTAAGTCATAGCCTCCCATTAAGTGAGTGATAATGAGTCCATTAGTTCAATGATCATTGGAGGCCCAAAGGCCTGGTGCTCATTGGCTAATGGAATTATTATTCATAATATGATAATTTGATTGAGTCTTTCTGATGGTGGTTAGGTTGGCCGGCCAAAGTCGGGCCTGATCATTTATTGGTCCGATTCACTAAATTAAGTCATGTTAATGGTTGGACCTAACCAGATCTTTTCAGTGTAGGCCAAAGCCTACTGATTAGGTTCTGGGGCAAAATCAATTACTAGAAGTTGTTTAGAGAAACAACTGGTTAAGAACCTACCCATAGATGCACATGGGTTGACCAACCAAAGTTGGGCTCGTGTGTAGTCTGTGTGGATTCTAGTACCCATTAAGGAATTAAAGTAATTTCTTGAATTGGAGGATGAGGCTACCAGTTTGTAAAAATATTGGGAAAAACTTTAGACTAAAGTCCAAGTCTTTAGTATTAATTTATGTACTAATAGAGGTCTCGTTTTTTTTTAAGCAGCTATGGCCACTACCCTGTCGCTCCGGTCATTATTAGATAATGACAAGCTCATGGGACCCAATTTTGATAGTTGGTATCAAAAATTAAAAATCATCCTTGAGCATGAGCGGATCCTTTATGCAGTAACGGATCCAGCACCTGAGGAGCCAGCTCCGAACGCTAGTAAGGCGATCCGAGACACTTACTTGAAGTGGCTCAATGACCGCACCACCATTTGATGTATTATGTGGCAGCAATGAATGACGAGTTCAGCCAAAGGTTTGAGAATGCCCAGCCATAGGAGATGCTTCAAATGTTGAACGACTCCTTTGGCACGCCTGACGACATTGAAAGGTACAAAACTAGTTGTGCCATTTTCAATGCTCGGATGAGGGATGGGGCCTCAGTCACTGATCATGTACTGTACATGATCGAGATGATTGAGCGCCTAAGCAAATTGGGCTTTCCTCTGCACGAGCAGCTCGGTAAGGATGCGATCCTTAATTCCTTGCCCAAGTCCTTCCTCCCATTCCTTACTCATTTTCGAATGACAAAGCCTGCAGTAAACTACCATGGATTGTTGGGGTTGCTGCAGAACTTTGAGAAGGATCACCAACTCCATAAGGAGTCAGTGAATGTAGTGGGAGGGTCTTCTTCTCGTCGTCAACCCTTTGGGAAGGGGAAGAAGAACAAGAAGAAGAAAAATAAGAAGGTGCAATCTCATGCTGGGACAGTAGCACAGGGTCAGACCAAGAAGCGCAAGCACGACCAGAGCCAGGCGGAGTGCTTCTTTTGCAAGAAGCACGGGCATTGGAAGAGGAACTGTCCTCAATACATTGCCTCCCTGGACCCGAACAGGCCAAAGAAGAAGCAAGGTAATTATATGATAACTCCTTGCAACTTTTCGATTTGTGATACTACTGCCTGGGTATTGGATACCGGAAGCCCTTATCATATTTGTAATTCGATGCAGGGTCTGCAGGTCAGTAGGAGATTTGATGAAGGCGAGAGGTTCCTGAACGTTGGAGATGGAAGCAAAGTTCCAATTCTAGCTTTAGGAATCATGAGTCTTGTAATCAATTCTCGTAATGTAATTCTGAGTGAATGTCACTATTGTCCAAGTTTTTTATTAAATATTATTTCTGTAGGCCTTTTGGCCATGTACGGTTATGATTTTTTAATAAAAAAAATATTTGCAATATCATTTTGAATGGTGTTACAATATTTGTTGGACAATTAAATAATAGAATTTACTTACTATCACAGCCTGTTAATGTGGTTCAAAACTTCAGTAAATACTCTAGAATAGATAATGTGTCAGAAGTCTACCTTTGGCACTGTAGGCTAGGTCATATCAATAAGAACAGGATAAACAGGTTGGCTCAAGAAGGAATTCTTGAAGTTAGTGATTGTGAATCACTTCCAATCTGTGAGTCCTGTCTTCTTGGGAAGATGACCAAGTCACCTTTTACTGGAAAGGTGAGCGAGCCAGTGAACTCTTAGGTCTGGTACATTCTGATGTATGTGGACCCATGAGCTCAAGTGCAAGAGGTAGATTTTTCTACTTCATAACCTTCACAGACGACCTATCTAGGTATGGGTATGTCTATTTAATGAAGCATAAGTCGGAATCATTTGAAATGTTTAAACTATTCCGAAATGAGGTAGAAAAATAAACTGGGAAGTGTATTAAAACTCTTCGATCTGATCGAGGAGGTGAATACCTTTCCAATGAGTTTCTGACATATCTAGGGGAGAATGGGATTCTCTCTCAGTGGACTCCTCCTGGAACACCACAGCATAATGGTGTGTCTGAAAGGAGGAATGGACCCTGTTAGACATGGTTCGATCCATGATGGGGTTTGCTGGTCTGCCGATCTCCCTCTGGGGATATGCACTCGAATCGGCTTGTTTCCTTCTAAATAGAGTTCCGAGTAAGTCTGTAGCCAAAATGTCATATGAGATATGGATAGGACGTAAGCCAGTACTCTCGCACCTTAGGGTTTGGGGGTGTCCGGCTTATGTTAAACGTTTAATTACAGACAAGCTTGGACCTAGGTCTGACAAGTGTAATTTTATAGGGTACCCAAAA